>NC_084631.1:17895453-18105453 GCF_033978795.1 Nerophis ophidion | reverse complement strand
TGAACTTTTCTAAAAGCAACAGACACTGCCTTCAAACAATGCACATAAAACCATGCAGTGTGCAAACACACACAGCTCAGACTGCAGAGTAAACCTAACACATACTTGTCTAAATTTCCGTCTGTCTCATTGACGGCTCCACGCTTTCGACCAATGCAATCCTTTACAACTTTAAACCAGACATTCAAATACTAGCTGATACAATCCCTGGCAAAAAGGATAGAATCAAACTTGGAGGATGTTCATTCAGTTGTTTAAATCTGTAGAAAAAACACGACACAAAACTGTAATCATTTCAAGTGGCAACTTTGTGGCTTCAAGAAAAAAGAACTAAAAGAAATCAGAAAAATTAAGTGTAGTAGTAACAGTTTTATTTTCAGATCAAATGGATGAAAAAATGAATCACTCAATTCTGAGGGGAAAATATGGTATCACCCTGTAAATGTTCATTTCTAAAACTCACAAAAAATGCAAAAGGGATGCATCTGTTCATTAGTGTGCAATTAAAAAGGAGTGTTCACACCTTGGAGAGCTGTTACGCCAGTTGGATTGAAAAAAACCATGGCTCCAATCTGAAAAATGTCATTTGAAACAAAGAAGAGAACCATAGGGAACCTTCTAAAAAGGTAAATCATTGTGCAATGTTACAAAAGATTTTGACTGTTCAGTAAGTTGTGTCTAAAAACTGGACCGGGTACAAACAACATGGGAAGGTTGTAAAAGGCAAGCATACTGGGAGACCAAGGAAAACATGGAAGTATTAAGACAGAAAACATAAAGCAATATGTCTAATTCAAACCCCGACCGAGTGATACCGAAGACTCTAAAAATGGGACCCATTACCTCCCTGCTTGGCACTTAGCATCAAGGGTTGAATCACCAAAAATAATTCCCGGATGTGGCCACTGCTGATGCTCACTGCTCCCCCTCACCTCCCAGGGGTTGATCAAGGGTGATGGGTCAAATGCAGAGGATGATTTCACCACACCTAGTGTGCGTGTGTCTGTGTGTGTGACAATCATTGGTACTTTACTTTAAAGACAGAAAATGCCCAGCAAAACAAATGGGCTGAACCTGCAATCTGTAAGACAACTCCTGAACAAAATGGGATTTAAATACAGAAAAGCTGAACAAAAGCTGTCGTTAACACCAAAACATAAAAAAATAAGGTTACAATGAGCTAAGGCAAGGGTAAGGAACCTATGGTTCTAGAGCCAGATATGGCTGTTTTGATGACTGCATCTGGCATTGCTTAACAGGATACGTAATGAATAATTCCACTGGTAATCACAGTGTTAAAAATAACGTTCAAATTATAAAACATTCCCATGCATTTTAGTCCAACCATCCATTTCTATCGCATCTGTTCAAGAAGTCGCATTAATGGTAACAAGTTTATTTATTATTGGTTAGCTTTAGAATAACAATGTTATTAAAAAGAATAAGAGACTTATTATACTCTAAAAATGTTGGCCTTAAAAATAATAATAATAATGGATTAGATTTATATCGCGCTTTTCTATTGTTAGATACTCAAAGCGCTCACAGAGAAGTGGGAACCCATCATTCAGTCACACCTTGTGGTGGTAAGCTACATTTGTAGCCACAGCTGCCCTGGGGTAGACTGACGGAAGCGTGGCTGCCAGTTTGCGCCTACGGCCCCTGTGACCACCACCAATCCTTCATTCATCATTCATTCACCAGTGTGAGCGGCACCGGGGGCAAGGGTTAAGTGTCCTGCCCAAAGACACAACTAAATGCACTCATTTAGTTGTATTCAGTGTTAAAAAAAATTATATGGCTCTCACGGAAATACATTTTGAAATATTCGGCTTTCATGGCTCTCTCAGCCAAAAAGGTTCCAGACCCCTGAGCTAAGGAATAGCAATGGTAGACCACGGATGACTGGGTGAAAGTCATGTTCAGTGACAAATCGTGAATCTGCATCGAGCAATGATGCTGGAACTTTTGTTTGGTGCCAATCAGATTTATGAAGACGACTGCCTGAAGAAAACATGCACATTTCCACAGTCAATCATTGATGTTATGGGACTGCATGTCAGGTAGTGGCACTGGAAAGATGGCTGTCATAACATCTTCAATAAATACACAAGTTTCTGTTGACATTTTGGACACTTATCTTATTCCATCAATGGAAAGAACGTTTGAGGACAATTCCATTTTTCAAGATGATAATGTATCTTGCGATGGAACAAAAGCTGTGAAAAAATTCCTTGAAGAAAGATACATAAGGTCAATGGCATGGCCTAAAAATAGTCCGAATCTCAATCCAATTGAAAATCTGTGATGGAAATTGAAGAAAATGGTCCATCACAAGACTTCAAGCTGCAAAGCTGATCTGACAACAGCAATCAGAGAAAGTTGGAGCAAGACTGATGAAGAGTACTGTTTGTCACTCGTTAAGTTGTTAAAAGCAACAGGTGGTAGAACAGAGCACTAGTGGTGTTAAGGCTGCACAATTAATCGGATTGTAATCGTGATCACAATTTTGGCAGCCACCATTGAATGAGTATAATCGTCTGCAATATTACAATTTAAAAAACAGGCTCTACTGCATTTTAAACCAAGTAAGTTCACTACCAACAGTTAGCCAACCACCAGGGGGTCACCAATAGACAGTGGACTTATGTGAGAGCGAGTAAGCGTGAGTAACAACAGTCTATGGATAGATCAGCCAGTAGCTCCCGAAAATATGAGGAAAAATAAAGGCCTTATGACATCGGTGCCTTTCCCTCCCGCAGTTACCCACTGGAGGCACGCATTTTAACCATGGAACACGACCACAGCCCCGCCGTTTTCTAGGCATTCTCGCTCATTTTCCGCTACTTGGTTTATAACGTTGACCGCTGTAACAAGTGGATTTCTATCATACGGAGCACGATACGGAGGAATCACTGGAATCCTACCGAACACTCCAGACTGGGCTGTGAACATTTTAGGATAGGATAGGTCTTTATTGTCATTGCACAAGTACAACAAAACTATGTTTTCAGTACAAACCCGTTCAAGATTAGACAAACAAACAGTGTACAGGTTTACAAAACAGGAACGCTGATGGGTCGCCACAAGGTGCCCCGTAAAAGATGGGGAAAAAGGTAAAACGCTGGGGAGGGATGAGTAAAAAAATACAATCGAGACTGGGCTCCTAAGGGGGCCCAGTCTGGAGTGGGAAAAAACATCCATAGCAAAGCACATATACATATTACAACATACATCTCGAGATATCGAGCAACAGAGGTTGCACCGTAAGTGCACACAGCTAGTAGTGTTAGCTTTGTTTCCAACCTTTTCTGACTAATTATAATAAATCTGTCACGCGTTCGGCGCACTTGTTGCGCGGAGTTGCCACTTCGTGGATGCACACACTCCCAGTCAGCAGGATTGCAGGTAAGAATAAGTTTTAATATAATAAAACAAAAGAACACTGGTGCAAAAAAGGGGAAAAACAAAGCGCGTGCCAATGCACGGAAAGCTAATGCTAAAAACGTAGCAGGAAAAAGAAAACATTAATCGACGTGCCACACGCACGTGAAGCTAAGGTGGAACTTAGCACAAAATAATCGAGGGCACAAGGATACAAAACGTGACGTGTTGCGAAAAGCAAGTGATAGACCGAGGACGAACTAAGGAATCAGGTGGGCTTAAATACACAAATAATTATTAGAAACAGGTGTGTGACAGGAGCCCGTGAGGAGGAACACAATACGTTGCCATGGTGACTAACACAAACAAGGAAGTGCTCAAACAAGGATCGGCAGAGTCCAGAAACAAAACATGAACAAAGACATAAAAAGGGCAAAACCATTAACGATCCGAGTCACGGATCGTGACAAAATCGATTGATTGAAGAATTAATTCGAAGTTTACATAGGATCAGATAATTTTATGACAGTACAGATTGACTGGTACAAGGTCAACTAAGAGGAGTTACCCCAAGAAAGCATTACAAGCAGGTCGTGTTTATGTAAAAAAAAAAAAAAAAAAAAGTTTCCTCTGTGTCAGAGTAACGTTTATGTTTTTTTTTAGCGTTGCAGATACGGTAGGCAAAACCATCCACTACTTTATAAAGCGATCTCGCGAGGAGGAAAGTCAACACAAAGTCCAGGTGAAACAGAGCAGAGAAATTAACGAAACAGCCAGTTAAAATGTAATAGTTCATGGTGGTGACTAGGGCTGGGCGATATGGCCTTGTATTAATATCTCAATATTTTTGGGCCATGTCACGATACACGATATATATCTCGATATATAACCCCTTTACCTTTAGGTAACAGGAGTCAAACTCAAGGCCCAGGGGCCAGATCTGGCCAGCGACATCATTCTATCTGGCCCGCAAACATCTGGAAATAATGTGTCAATAAAGAACTCAATATTTTCTCACTAAATGTAATGGATTGTTTCCATTTTGACAGAAAAAATATATGTACTGCTTGAAATTGCATGTCTTTTAAACTTTAATAGTATCCATTGTTACAACAAATATTACAACATGTTATCACAGTTGTCTAAATAAAAATAAATTCTTAAATATCTTCCTGACTTATGATTTTACAGCAAACTACCCATCAAATGAATAAAAATGACAATCAACTTTAACATCCTCCAAGGGGTTGTAGCTAGGGCTGGGCGATATATCGATATATACGATATATCGCGGGTTTGTCTCTGTGCGATATAGTAAATGACTATATCGTAATATTCGAGTATACGTTCTCACGCAGTTGCTTTTAGCTGCGGGCGTAAATTCAGGCTCTTCTCGCCCTTTCTTATCTCTCCTTCTCACAGACAGGCAGGCGCACATTCTTACATACGTCACAAACTGTCACGTCATCCATCACAACGTGTCCGCCCTCGCCCACCAGAGAGGTAGCATACGGGGCTACGTTAGGTGCTAACGTAGTAATACGAGAAAGAAGGTGCGGATCTGGTAACAAATGAAGGAAGACTTAATTCCATTAAAAACAGCAGGGTTTTCATCGTCTGCCGGTGGTTCGGCTTCAAGTGGGAATATGTCGAACAGACAACCTTAATTTGTCAAGTTTGGGGGGAAAAAGCATTGCTATAAAAAGTAGCATTACTGCTAATATGTAGCATCATTTGAAAAGCCACTCTCTAGAGAATGAAGAGAATTTCATAACCTTAGTAACATACCACATAGTGAAGGACGAATACTATTTGATTTCCTATTATGCAGCTAATTTTTATTTGACACTTAAAATTTCTCTGACACTCTTGCACTATATGTTTTGGAAATGACTTGAATGTTTGTGCCATTGCTTAATAACTTTAATAAATACACTTTTGGTCAATTGACTTAGTTGTAATTTCCCTCTCTGCATGAATGTTTAAAAGTAGCATATATGAATGCAGTATGAAAAAGAATGTTTTAATCTAGACACATAGAATCATTATACTGCTGTGACTATATGCATCAAGTGTACATTCAAGGCCAAGGCAAAATATCGTAATATATATCGTATATCGTGATCCATCCATGCATCCATTTTCTACCGCTTATTCCCTTTTGGGGTCGCGGGGGGCGCTGGCGCCTATCTCAGCTTCAATCGGGCGGAAGGCGGGGTACACCCGGGACAAGTCGCCACCTCATCGCAGGTATATCGCGATATGGCCTAAAAATATCGCGATATCAAAAAAAAGCAATATCGCCCAGCCCTAGTTGTAGCACAACTATGCAGATATTATTGGTGGACTCTACCGACGTCATAAATCCCTGGGGAATATAGGTGTGTTTATAGCAAGAGGACTATGTAGCTGTGGGCAAATAGCCCTAAGTCACCAGATACTTCCAAAACCGCAGACGAGCAAACAGAAGCGCTTCCTTTTACACATGCACAGACACACACATCAAAGTTGGAACACTCAAGAGAATATGACCTTTTACCTCAATGTAAAGGCAACGAGGCAGAAAACACTTAGCAAACACCACCGCTGACTAAATAAGCTGCACAAATCCTCGGACAGAAGTGATGTCATTTTGGTCATTTTATCATCACTGCTGGTTTTTATTAGCATTTCGAAACAACATTTTTTTTTTAATAAATGTAAGGAATCTAAAAAAAATGTGTAATGAACCCTTTTTTTTTTTCATCAAACGTTGAAGGTCAGTTCCTACATATCTGAAGCGTGGGCAGAAATATTAATGTTTCAGCATCCAGGTGGTAGAGAGAGAGAGAAGATGGATGAACCTATGGAGACAACTGGGCAGAATACCAAATAGAGAGTGCTTTGACAAATACAATTAGTGGGAGCAGGTATAACACTGAGCCCTGGCGGCCTTGCAATTATGTCCCCTCTTTATATGGGCAAAAGCGGGGCTGAACTTAAGAGTTTTCGCTTTCGCAATCAGTCCCAGGCGGTGTACTTTTGCAAGGATTTAGAAACTATTTGAATCTGAGGTCATGTCTTAAACTGAGAAATGTAGGCCCTGTTTGCATTGAAACGTTTTCGGCAAATCTGACGCACGGTTCTGGATTTTTGGAGGTAAGAACCTGGCATTTTTTGTTAACAGTTTTTTAAACTACACCGCAATAAGAAAATCAATTATAAACTAAAAAGTGAGAAATCCAATTTCAGCACGATAATTTAAGGGTTTTTCATTGGCCAAAGTCCTGGGCCATAATATGGCCTTTTATTAATATCTCAATATTTTTAGGCCATGTCACGATACACGATTTATACCTCCATATTTTGCCAAAGCCTTGAATGAACACTTGATGCATATAATCACAGCAGTATGATTATTCTATGTGTCTACATTAAAACATTCTTCTTCATACTGCATTCATATATGCTACTTTTAAACTTTCATGCAAAGGAAATCACAACTAAGTCAATATAGCAAAACTGTATTTATTTAACAGTTATTAAGCAGTGGCACAAACATTCATGTCATTTCCAAAACAGAAAGTGCAAGATTGTCAGAGATATTTTAAAACAAGCTATTAGTGCACTTTTGTGCATGATGTCACTAAGATGACATATCAAAAGAACACAAAATTAAAGTGTACTTTTTGTACAGGACACCACTACAATAGTTAAAAACAAATAAAGTGCACTTTTGTGCATGATGTCACACAAGATATTTCAATACCTGTCAAATAAAAATTAGCTGCATAATCTATCATGTTATTTCCTTCTGTTGTTGACTTTTCTTTTTTTTCATAGGGTGTTGATCTGGAAGTAGTTGCTTGGGCATTTTGTGGGTGTGGCACCGAACAGAGATGTTGACATGTAGAGTTTCAAGAACTCATTTTCTAACGGGTGACATTTCAAATGTTGCTACATTAGCAGTGGTGCTACTTTTTGTCGCAACCCTTTGCCGCATAAATGTTGAACATATTCCCGTTTGAAGCCAAACCACCGCCAGACGATGGATACCGTGCTGTTTTTCTTGGTAATGAATTCTTCCTCCATTTGTTATCAGATTCGCACCTTCTCCTCTCTCGTATTACCACCCTCACCACACCGTTAGCATCAAAGCTGTCTGATCCGCGGGAGTGTGTGACGTTGCATACGTGACGTGTGTAAGACGATGCGCTTCTTTAAGTCTCTGTGAGAAGGAGAGACAAGTGGGAAACGCATGTAGTGTAATGCCCGCAGCTAAAAGCAACTGCATGAGAATGTATACTCCAATATCACGATATAGTCGTTTTCTATATCGCACAGAGACAAACCCGCAATATATCGATATATCGCTCAGCCCTACCTCCTACGTTTTGTGAGAGAACTCAGTGATGAATCGCTCGACAGATGTAACACATGTAGAGATTGTATTTTGAACATTGTTCGGAAAACTACTTAAAAAAATAATTTATTATAGTTACTATAGTAACATAATTACTCTTTAAACATTTAACTAATTATTACTATTTATTTTGTTACTTCAAAAAACAAAAGTAAAATATATGGCATATGCAGTTGAAAGACATTTCATGAAAGCAGACTGTGTGAGTGTCTGCCAAGTGACGTGCGACGTCAGCAGGAGAGCCAAATAGAGCGGTATTAGCTCAGGTGTGTTTTTTAGCTCTTGTGGGACTGCTTTATTGAATTTTTCACTGATTGTGTTTAAAAGTACTTTGATGGCTGAAGAGACACTTAGAAAGCGGCTTGAAGATTATCTGTAAAATACAATCCATGCAATACTTTCCCCAAAGAACCACCATTACATGTTATGTAGACCACAAGGTAATGTTTTAAATTTAGAAAAAAATCATAACATGACCCCTTTAATGCGCCTTATAATCCCAATAGACCTGAATAGACCCGCTCATCGGCAGTACGCCTTTTAATCCTGTGTGCTCTATGGTCCGAAATAGAGATGTCCGAAAATGGCTTTTTTGTCGATATCCAATATTCTGATATTGTTATACCATGAATTGATTAACGTGGACCCCGACTTAAACAAGTTGAAAAACTTATTCGGGTGTTAGCATTTAGTGGAAAATTGTACGGAATATGTACTGTACTGTGCAATCTACTAATAAAAGTTTCAATCAATCAATCAATGTCCAACTCTTAATTACGATTCCGAGATCAACCGATACCAATATATACAGTCGTGGAATGAACACATTATTATGCCTTGTTTTGTGGCGATGCCCCGCTGGATGCATTGAACAATGTAACAAGGTTTTCCAAAATAAATCAACTCAAGTTATGGAAAAAAAGTGCCAACAGGGCACTGCCATATTTATTATTGAAGTCACAAAGTGCATTTTTTTTTTTTTAACATGCCCCCAAACAGCAGCTTGGAATTTGGGACATGCTCTCCCTGAGAGAGCATGAGGAGGTTGAGGTGGGCTGGTTTGGGTTTAGCGAGGGGTGTCTATTGTAGCGTCCTGTAAGAGTTAGTGCTGCAAAGAGTTCTGGGTATTTCTTCTGTTGTATTTATGTTGTGTTACGGTGCGGATGTTCTCCCGAAATGTGTTTGGCATTCTTGTTTGGTGTGGGTTCACAATATGACGCATATTTGTAATAATGTTAAAGTTGTTTATACGGCCACTCTCAGTGTGACCTGTATGCCTGTTGACCAAGTATGCCTTGCATTCACTTGTGTGTGTGAAAAGCCGTAAATATTATGTGACTGGGCCAGCACGCAAAGACAGTAGCTTTAAGGTTTATTGGCGCTCTGTACTTCTTCCAACGTCCGTGTACACAGCGGCATTTTAAAAAGTCGTACAATTTTCTTTTTGAAACAGATACCGATAATTTTGAAACAGATTCCGATAATTTACTATATTATTATTTATTGCCTGATAATATTGGCAGTCCGATATTATCGGACATTTCTAGTCCGAAATATACGATAAATAGTGTGCATCCCTAGTTGAGAAAAAAAAATGCCCACCTTTTCTGACATTTCCAGCGGTAAGAGTTATTAGAGGAGGTCTGTACTCCGTAGTGACCCTGATTTACTTGAAAATCTCTGTGATCTGAACACGTATATGCTGCCGCCACAGGTTTCACGTCGCTGTTGTCACTTGGTGTTTAGTGGTGACAAGACACGTCTTTATGACGGCGGTAACAACACATCTCACTTCCGAAGCAACAGAGTGCATCTTGTTTCACTCCCCTGTCCGGCTCCTGGAAAGCCACTCCATGCCGTGTCAAACACAAACAGCAACAAAGTACTTTTGTGTCTCTTTCAAGAAATATAAATCCTAACAGAAAATAACCTAGATTATTTTGTTAATAATTCAAATTGGAGTGCAATACTTTGCACGGTTGAGTTAGTCTGAACCATCCATGTTCTCAGTGTCGCGAGGGGTGCTGGAGCCTATCCCAGCTGCATTCAGGCATTGCCATCAGATAGATAGACAACATTCACTCACAATAACACACTTGGACCAATTTGGTGTTGCTAATCAACCTATCCCAGTTAGGGGTAAAAGAAAATCAATGAAATGTCAGATGGTCAATACAAGGTACCCAATGTTTCTCATTTAAAACCTGGACCCCTTTTTATAGATTTGGCACTACTGGTTAAGAAATTGCCATGTATATCTTATGTTCTTGAAAGTGATACTTTCAATTTTGCGAATGTTATTTCCGCTTCTCACGATATGTGCAGATGTTATTGCATATGTGGGTTTTGTTATGCTTTAAGGGAAATATTTTCTTTAAGAGCTTAATGCTGATTTAAGACGAGAAGTGGAAATCTTTGGGCACCTCACGATTTGATTCCAATTTAATTCTTGGAGTGATGATTTGATTCAACTTGATTTTCGTACTATATTGTATGGTATAGAAGTTGTAATAAAACCATTTTAAAACTGGTTAAAGGTTAAAAAGCTCTTCTTGGCTGCTGACGTACGACCTATACACAGTGTTGGCCTAAAAACAGTTGTAAAAATAAATTTTAAAAATGTTCACAAAAATCACAGATTTTCAATCAATCTAATTTTTTTTTATAAACAACCCCAATTCCAACCCAATCCATGGTTTACAATACTTAGGTTGATAAAATCTGCGAAGCAATTGAGGAGACATTCAAAAACAATACAACACAAAAGCAATAGTATCTCGTCTAATAACTAAAGTTCCTTGGGTGAATTATGTAAACTCACTACACGTTTTAGCGCTTTCATGGCAGGTTTACTAACGGATATGAGTAAGAACTTTACACTACTTTATATTAGAAATGGCAACAGCGGAGGATGACTGTCCCATAACAAGAAGATAGAGAAAAAGAAGAAGCTTAACGACTACGGCGTTGGCACATATGGATGCGCGCAATTTTTTAGGATTTATGCAGATCCCAAATACAGATCAGCAGGTACCAGAAGGTAAGAAAAGTTACTTTTGCATAATATTGCGAAACAAAACGCCAGATATGTCTTACCTTATACACGCGCCATAATAATGCTCGTATGTTGAAGCACATCAAGCGGTGCAGCTTCATAGCTTATCAAAGTCGTACTAAAACATTTTGATAGATTTTTGAGCGCCCTGTGTAATGTTCTATATTTTCAATGGAACATACGTATAAAATGTTGGTGTTGTTTACTTGAGTCGTATTGCCATCATAGTGCAGTCTAGACATATCTCTTATGTTTGACTCCCATCTACTGGTCACACCATGTACCAAATAAAATAGCTTCGAAGCCGGTAAGCAAAACCAGGATTATTCCGTATATTAGGCGCGCCGAGTTAAAAGGCGCACTGTCGAGTTTTGAGGGGGAAAAAAGGGTTTTAAGTGCGCTTTATAGTCTGGGAAATACGGCTATTTGGATGTGAATCAATTTTTGGAGAACCCCTATGTAAGACAACAGTTTAATTGTCATGTATTAAATTTACTGCCTTTGTTTATATTCACTTCAAGTTGAACATATTGAGTTTATTTCAGTAGATGACAACAAAATAACAAAATCCTGTACTTTTGTATTTCAAATACAAAAGTATATTGTGTCTAGAAGTATGATGATGTAATCGCAAAGAGCGTTCTGTAAACAAGGGATGCGCTGATCAATAGGCTGTCTATCAATACCAGCCAATTTTCAAGAAAAAGTGTGTGATCGACCAATGCCCATTAATGCCTTTTAATGCCGATCACCTCTATTTGACACCATTTTATTTTTGATCCCCTGGCTGAGAAGTGGCTTGCAGCTAACTGTGCAGGTATATATAATATAATAATCACTGAATTTCATAGTATCTTAAATATCATTATCATGAGAGAACTAAAGGACAAGGTTAAACATGTTACACACCAAGTAAGGGCAAGCAGGACTCGCAGACGTGCTCATCGCTAAGCTAGCCTGATACAACAAGAAATAAGTGCTTAGTAAACTTTAAGTCTAATTAGAGCCACGTTGACGCAGAATATAACTATTTCCAGGAAATGAACAAGCAGAATAATAAGAGTCTGGAGAGAAGATAATATAACTGAAACTGCTGCTTTGTTATTGTGCGTTGGCCAGACGTACACATACGGGCGAACGAGCCATATATCGATGGTGTCGATAACAAGGGTGGCAGTATATGGTCGATACCAGAGTAATTATAACGATAATTTTTTGTCTCTTTTGTTAATGCTTCCAGCTTGGGGAATACGTTTGTGGACACAGACTGACTTTGAGGACAACGACCGATGGATTTAAATGACTTGTAGTTGTAGTTTTTGCTTGTGTTCAGTAGGGGTGTAATGGTAAACAAAAATGTCGGTGCAGTACGTACCTCGGTTTAGAGGTCACGGTTCGGTTAATTTTTGGTACGGTAAGAAAACAACAAAATATAAATTTTTTGGTTATTTATTTACCAAATTTGTAAACAATGGCTAAATCCTTTTAACATTGGGAATACTATAATAATTCTGCCCACGTTACTCAACATTAAACTGCCTTAAGTTGATTGTCAGGTTAAATGAAATGACAAAACTTTTCTTTCTTCTACATATAAAAAGTGGAACATTAAACAGTTTCAAGTCAACTCATCATGCTTAATTTATTACAGCATTTAGGAAGCCGGTAGTTGATTTTTATTATGTAAATGTTATATTTTTATCAACATGTGATAGCAGGGACCCTGCCATTAAAAACTAGGCTGCTAAATTACTAATGATTAATGTAACTATGGTTGTTAAAATTGTACAATAGCAATATGAGAGACTAATTATCCCTGAACACCATGGAGTTCATGTAGACTCAATGATGCACTTAAATTATTATATTAACTATCAGAGAAAGAAACTCTTCATTTAACATCATGTCCTATTTTTGCTGCTTCAACACAAGCTCAATCAACACAGAAAAAGGTCAGGTGAAATAACAGACTGAGAGTGCATTTCTGTCGTAACAAACGTACACACACGGGCTCTGAATACGCACTGCTGATTGGCTCTTATCGCTCTGAATACGCACTGCTGATTGGCTGTTACCGCTTTGCGTGTAACTAATCAGATGGTTGTGTGGGTGGGACAATGCTGGGTGTTGTGTACTGACAGAAAAGAGGCAGAAAGGAGCGGAGCAGCTTGTTAAAGGCCTACTGAAATGAGATTTTCTTATTTAAACGGGGATAGCAGGTTCATTCTATGTGTCATACTTGATCATGTCGCGATATTGCCATATTTTTGCTGAAAGGATTTAGTAGAGAACATCCACGATAAAGTTTGCAACTTTCGGTCTTAAGAGAAATGCCCTGCCTCTACTGGAAGTCGCAGACGATGACGTCACTCGTGTGATGGCTCCTCACATATTCACATTGTTTCTAATGGGAGCCTCCAACAAAAAGTGCTATTTGGACCGAGAAAACGAGAATTTCCCCATTAATTTGAGCGAGAATGAAAGATTTGTGTTAGAGGATATTGATAGCGACGGACAGAAAAAAAATAAAAAATAAAAGCTAAAAAATAAAAAATAAACGCCATTGCATTGGGACAGATTCCGATGTTTTTAGACACATTTACTAGGTTAATTTTGGGAAATCTCTTATCTTTCTATTGTGTTGCTAGTGTTTTAGTGAGTTAAATAGTACCTGATAGTCGGAAGGGTGTCTCCACGGGTGTCTTGACGCGCAGGGTCTCAGGGGAGTCGACGGCAGCTATGGACGGCTCAAACTCAGCTTTTCTCTGGTAAGAACTGACTTTTTAACCACAATTTTCTCACCGAAACCTGCTGGTTGACATTTAGTAGGGATCCATGTTGGCTTGACCGCGCTCTGATCCATAGGAAAGTTTCACCTCCAGGAATTTTAAACAAGGAATCACCGTGTGTTTGTGTGGCTAAAGGCTAAATCTTCCCAACTCCGTCTTTCTACTGTGACTTCTCCAATATTAATTGAACAAATTGCAAAAGACTCAGCAACACAGATGTCCAAAATACTGTATAATTATACCGTTAAAGCAGACGACTTTTAGCTGTGTGTGTGCGCAGCGCTCATACTACCTAAAAACCTGTGACGTCTTGCGTACACGTCATTATTACACAACGTTTCGAAGACGAAACTCCCGGGAAATTTAAAATTGTACTTTAGTAAACTAAAAAGGCCGTATTGGCATGTGTTGCAATGTTAATATTTCATCATTGATGTATAAACTATCAGACTGCGTGGTGGGTAGTAGTGGGTTTCAGTAGGCCTTTGAGACTTTAGCATAGGCGGCTACTTAATATGTCCGTGTGGAAACTCGTTCGGTACACCACTGAACCGGACCAAAACCCCCGTACCGAAACGGTTCAATACAAATACATGTACCGTTACACCTTTAGTGTCCAGTCATTCTGTCCTATTGACGTTGTTCAAACAACTGCATGTAATCCCCCCCAAAAATAAGCATCTCAATCGGTATCGTCAAAATAAAAATATACTGCACACCCTTTCATATGAAACTTTGTTTTCCTAACACTTCTCTAAATTGTTCTTTTTTCCTCTGACCTCTAAGCCCTTTTACCATCACATGCATCGTTTGTTTTGCTTCGACGGCAGGAAAGTGTTAGGACACACTCCAGCAGTTCTGACACAGCCAGAATGAATATCGAACCATTTCAATATGAAAAAGCAAAGCATCTTTTGGCATCTGAGGACGGAGACACCGACAGAAACAAGTAAGCTGACAAGTCATGAAGTGATAGCACAGAAGAAGATGGACTAAACAGTGAGGGGAAAAAAATGCCACCAAATATCAAACCTCAGTAGAAATGAGTCATAGGCACAAAAATGTTTCCATCTGGGATGTCATGAAATGATGCAGTCGGTTGGTTTTTAAAAAAAAAACATAAACAAAGAGGCATGGGCTTGAAAAGATTTTCATGAGATGTTTTACTTGTATGCAATATTAAGGGCGTGTTTATGTAGGGGGCTTTTAAGCCGTGGGAGCGTGATGATGAACTCAAATTGTGTGCTGAGAAAACAGGAGCGGAAATAACTCATGAGGAGTGTGGGCGTTAATTTATAATGTCCGGCATTACCACCAGCGGCTGCACTTTGTCCTCCAGCCTAAAAAGAGCGCATATTCCTACTGCTTTTTCTGAAAAGGAGGCGCCATCAAACTCATGAATAAATACCATGAAGCTGTGAAAACCCAGATAAAGCAACATGACTATTTGCTTCCTCTTGAAAGGGGACCAATGATGATTTAAATCTACGTTTAAAAAAAAACACTTCTCTGTGGTCCACATAATATGTACTGGATATGCTTCGGTGGAAATCCTCCCTAAATTTTGCTCCACAGTCATTTTTCTAACCCATTTTTTTTGAGACGGTCTGCAAGAATGTGAAAGGGTTCCCGGATTACTGTATTATCCGGACTATAAGGCACACTGAAAATCATTTCCTTCTCTCAAAAATTGACATTATGCCTTATAACCCGGTGCTCCTAATCCATCTATTTTCTACCGCTTGTCTCTTTTGGGCTGCATTTGGGCGGAAGGCGAGGTAAACCCTGGTGTACGTGGTTGTGCTTACCGACTTCAAAGCGATTTTATTTGGTACATGGTGTAATTAGTGTGACCAGTAGATGGCAGTCATACATAAGAGATACGTGTAAACTGCAAGATGACGCCAGTAAAAAACATCAGAACTTTAAATGTTCCATTGAGAATATAGAACATTACACACGGCGCTCAAAAATTTGTCTAAAAGTTTTTCGTATAACTTCGGCAAGCTATTAGCAGACGTATTACCTGGCATTTTGTTCATTTTCTCAAAAATCGACAGTGCGCCTTACTCAGTGACCCATTACCTCCCTGCTTGGCATTCAGCCTCAAGGGTTGGAATTGGGGGTTAAATCACCAAAAATGATTCCCAGGCGCGGCCACTGCTGCTGCTCATTGCTCCCCTCACCTCCCAGGGTGTGAACAAGGGTGATGGGTCTAATGCAGAGAATAATTTCGCCACATCTAGTGTGTGTGTGTGTGTGTGTGTGTGTGTGTGTGTGAGACATTCATTGGTACTTTAACTGATGGCACAAGTAAACAACACCAAAACTTTAAATGTTCGATTGAAATTATAGAACATTACACATAGTGCTAGAAAATCCGTCAAAATGTTTTAGTATGACTTTGGTAAGCAATAAAGCCGCACCCCTTGATGAATTGTGGCGCAATTAACATACAAGTATTATTATGGTGTATGTATAAGGACCGCAAAATGGCACCTATTGGCAGACATATTACCTGGCGTTTTGTTTTGCAATATTATGTCAAACCAACTATTGTTACCTTCTAGTACAGTGGTTTTTAACCTTGTTGGAGGTACTGAACCCCACCAGTTTCATATGCGCATTCACTGAACCCTTCTTTTTAAGAAAAACAAAATGGTTTTGTTTTGTTTTTTCAAATTCAAGACAAAGTTGTTTGTTTTTGGTAACACTTTAGTATGGGAAATAGGGCTGGGCGATATATGCGATATATCGCGGGTTTGTCTCTGTGCGATATAGAAAACGACTAAATCGTAATATTCGAGTATATGTTCTCACGCAGTTGCTTTTAGCTGCGGGCATTCCACTACAGGCTCTTCCCACTCTTTCTTGTGTTTCCTTCTCACAGAGTGTAAGCGCACATTCTTACACACATCACATAGTACTGTCATGTCATACGTCACATACGTATACGCCCTCCCCAGTAGAGAGGTAGCAGCGTGGCTAACGTTAGCCGTGATGCTAGCGGAGTGTTGCGAAGGTGCGAAAGAAGGTGCGAATCTGGTAACAAATGAAGGAAGAATTAATTCCCAAGAAAAACAGCACGGAGTCCATCGTCTGGCGGTGGTTCGGCTTCAAGTGGGAATATGTCGAATAGACAACTTTAATTTGTCAAGTGTGGGGCACAAGCGTTGCTACCAAAAGTAGCATTACTGCTAATATGTAGCATCATTTGAAAAGTCACCTGCTAAAAACTTTAATAAATAAGTTTTGGTAAATTAACTTAGTTGTGATTTCCCTCTCTGCATGAAAGTTTAAAATGAGCATATATTAATGCAGTATGAACAAGAATGTTTTAATGTAGACACATAGAATCATCATCCTGCTGTGATTATATGCATCAAGTGTTCATTCAAGGCTAAGGCAAAATACCGAGATATATATCGTATATCGCAATATGGCCTAAAAATATCGCGATATTAAAAAAAGGCCATATCGCCCAGCCCAATAGGGAATATATTTTAAGTAACAAAGACTAAACTTAGAGTTTTTTGGACACTAGGGGAACATATTCTAAGTAATAAAGACTTAATTTAGAGTTATTTGGTTAGGGTTAGGGTCAGGGTTAGAGGGCTAGGGTTATAATAAGGCCATGCATAATAAGGCCATTATTGCAATCAGTTGATAAAACATTGTCCTTTACAATTATAAAAGCTTTTTTTTTTTTAAATCTACTACTCTGCTTGCATGTCAGCAGACTGGGGTAGATCCTGCTGAAATCCTATGTATTGAATGAATGCAGAATCGTTTTGAATCGGAAAAATATCGTTTCTGAATCGAGAATCGCGTTGAATCGAAATAATCGATATATTATCGAATCGTGACCCCAAAAATCGATATTGAATCGAATCGTGGAACACCCAAAGATTCGCAGCCCTAGTGAATATGCTCCCTATACTAAAGTGTTACCATATTTTTTTTACTGGTGCACAAAATGAACCGTGCATGAACATCACCTTGTTCAAACAACAAATAAACTCACAACAAATTACACACCTGCAAATCAATCAGCTGTTGCCGTATCCGTAATATGCCAACAGGGAGAAGTTTGTATTTACACGAAGAGTCAGGTGTGTTTTGACCTCGGCCGAACCCCTGAGGTCGACTCACCGAACCCCTAGGGATTCGATCGAACCCTGGTTAGGAACCACTGTTCTAGTACCTGCTGATGTGTATTTGGGATCTGCATAAGTCCTGAAAATGTGCGCGCGTCCACCATTGTAGTTTGTGACGACACCGTAGTCATAAGCTTCTCCTTTTTCTCTACCTTTTTATGAATAGAATAGAATAGACTTTATTGTCATTATATTTGCATATAATGAGAATAAAGACTCCAACTTAAGGTGCAGTTGTGGGAACAAATATGGAGTAAAATAAATAACACAAGAGGTAATAAAGGAAAAAGCTCTTATGTGGCATTCACCTTCCGCTGTTGCCATTTCTAATATGAAGTAGTGTAAAGTTCTTACATCTGTCAGTAGACCAACTATTAAAGTGCTAAAAACTGTAGAGGGTATGCATAGTTCAACCACGGAACTTTTTCCGTGGGTGAGCCATAGTGAGATGCTGCTACGTTGTTGATTTAAGTAAAGTCTGAATGTCATTGAAACAGTTAGCTCCGTCTTTTGACACTTCTTCCACTCCCGTCCTTGCACGCTACACCGCTACCACAAAGATGACGGGGAGAAGACGCTGTCGAAGGTGACCCACGTAAATAAGACCGCCCACAAAACGGCGCATTCTGAAGCGACTGTCAGAAAGCCACTTGAATATGATCTGTGAAAAATAATCCATGCAACATTTTGACCAAATAACCACCATTACATGAAGACCACAAGGAAATGTTTTAAATTTAGAAAAAAATATAATATTATGACTTCTTTAATGTGCCTTATAATTCGGTGCGTTTTACGGTCCAGAAAATATGGCAAATTCATCATGGATCCTCTTTTAAGGTGAATCATGGTCAGATACATTATTCCCGATTATTTGAACTTGGCCATTGATTCGTTATTAGTCATGCAATCTGCCAAACAAGAGCATGGCGTGGTACAAGAAACCTTTGTTGTCGGTGATTTGCAGAAGGCAAAAAGCAGCATGGGAAGCAGGAGCTGCCGCTGCCAAAGTCATGGTTGTGGTGGACTCAAACACCAGGGAGTGACAGTGGAGCATATGGCAAGGGCTGCGATGTCAACAAGGCACAAGTGTTTCCTCTGGAAGAAAGTAAACTTGAGCACAAAAGGACCACCATTTCAACGTTTACACCCGGAGAGTGGAAGTCAAACTGAGCCATAAAGCACGGAGAACCAGATGGGGGAAGGAGGGGGAGGGCTTCTCCAACAAAACCCTCTTTCTCTCCTTCAAGCCTTGGCCCCCTTAAACATTGAGCTGTGCACACATTCTTCAGTGACATAATGCTTTTTTAAGCTATTGCCCTCTTCAACCGTCCCGCCTCCACCCTGGTTACTCTGACTCAGGCTATGTCTACACTATGTCGTTTTAACACCTCAAACGAATAATTATTTAGCCTAAGCCCCGTTTCAGCTACACTAAACCATCGTTTAAGGTCCCCCTCCTTGGACAAATTTTTACACGGCTAAATGTGTCGTGTATTTTTTTCATCTTCGGCTCTTAGCTTTGTATGGAGTCATTGATCGTTTACAAACTGAGTTCGGAGAGGAAGTGACTCCAGAAAGACCGCGTCCCACACAGGAAGTGACGCCAGAAAGAATGCGCGTGGAAATATGGAAGCGAGTCATCCAGACAAGCTTGTGTTACACCTTCTTCTACAGACACTTGTGGAAATCAGACATGGATACCTTAAGAGAAAGCGATTGCAGCTATTTGGGATACAACATTTCTCAGACGGCAAGAGAACTTTCCAATGTCAGCTGTGATTGTACTTAACAAAGAACTTGTCCATTTGTCGAAGGAGAGACAACGAGAATGTGGGCTCCTGTGGATGTGATAAAAAAAGTAACGTGTGCTTTGTGTAACCTGACCGTCGAGGGAAGACTATGGAAAACGGCGATTGCTTTTGGACTGGCAAAGCAGACTATCAGTTATTGTCCGCCATGTATGTCAAGGACTCAACGTCTAGGTTCAGAGTATATAAAGTCACCAAAAACGAATGGATAATGGAGAAGGTAAAAGAGTGAGGAGTGTCCTGACCAGATATCTAACGTATTTTTCTGATTATAAGTCGCAGTTTTTTTCATAGTTTGGGCGGGGGTGCGACATATACTCCGGAGCGACTTATGTGTGAAATTATTAACACATTACCGTAAAATATCAAATATTATTCATCTCATTCGAAGAAGAGACAACAAAAATGTCAGCAATCGTCACACACACGTCAGCAATCGTCACACACACGTCAACTAATAAGAATTCGGCAGGGGAAGGTCATGGCAGAAGTGCATTATGGGTCATGGGATGCTATCTGCTATATGCTACTGGCGTAGCTATTAAAATGGATCATTTCAACGTTGGCTGTAACTTATAAAAACGGAGAAGGGCTAAACAAAAATGGCACGGAAAAGGAAATTATTTACTGCGTATTACAAGCTGGACGTAGTGAAATATGCAGCAGAAAACGACAAGAGGAAGCGGCGCATACATTTGGAGTTGGCTGAGTTATTTAGAAGCAACATCGAAGAAGAAGATTTCATGGGATTTATCGATTAGGAGTGACAGATTGTTTGGTAAACGTATAGCATGTTCTATATGTTATAGTTATTTGAATGACTCCTACTATAATATGTTAGGTTATCATACCAGGCACCTTCTCAGTTGGTCATTTATGCGTCATATAACGTACACTTATTCAGCCTGTTGTTTACTATTCTTTATTTATTTTAAATTGCCTTTTAAATGTCTTTTCTTGCTGTTGGATTTTATCAAATACATTTCCCCCAAATATGCGACTTATACTCCAGTGCAACATCCATCCATCTATCCATCCATCCATCCATCCATCCATCTTCTTCCGCTCATCCGAGGTCGGGTCGCGGGGGTAGCAGCCTAAGCAGGGAAGCCCAGACTTCCCTCTCCCCAGCCACTTCGTCTAGCTCTTCCCGGGGGATCCCGAGGCGTTCCCAGGCCAGCCGGGAGACATAGTCTTCCCAACGTGTCCTGGGTCTTCCCCGTGGCCTCCTACTGGTTGGACGTGCCCTAAACACCTCCCTAGGGAGGCGTTCGGGTGGCATCCTGACCAGATGCCCAAGCCACCTCATCTGGCTCCTCTCGATGTGGAGGAGCAGCGGCTTTACTTTGAGTTCCTCCCGGATGACAGAGCTTCTCACCCTATCTCTAAGGGAGAGCCCTGCCACACGGCGGAGGAAACTCATTTCGGCCGCTTGTACCCGTAATCTTATCCTTTCAGTCATGACCCAAAGCTCATGACCATAGGTGAGGATGGGAACGTAGATCGACCAGTAAATTGAGAGCTTTGCCTTCTGGCTCAGCTCCTTCTTCACTACAACGGATCGGTACAACGTCCGCATTACTGAAGATGCCGCACCGATCCGCCTGTCGATCTCATGATCCACTCTTCCCTCACTCGTGAACAAGACTCCTAGGTACTTGAACTCCTCCACTTGGGGGAGGGTCTCCTCCCCAACCCGGAGATGGCACTCCACCTTTTTCCGGGAGAGAACCATGGACTCGGATTTGGAGGTGCTGATTCTCATTCCGGCCGCTTCACACTCGGCTGCAAAGCGATCCAGTGAGAGTTGAAGATCCCGGCCAGATGAAGCCATCAGGACCACATCATCTGCAAAAAGCAGAGACCTAATCCCGCGGCCACCAAACCGGAATCCCTCAACGCCTTGACTGCGCCTAGAAATCTTGTTCATAAAAGTTATGAACAGAATCGGTGACAAAGGGCAGCCTTGGCGGAGTCCAACCCTCACTGGAAACGTGTCCGACTTACTGCCGGCAATGCGGACCGAGCTCTGATACTGATCATACAGGGAGCGGACAGTCCGATACCCCATACTCTCTGAGCACTCCCCACAAGACTTCCCGAGGGACACGGTCGGATGCCTTCTCCAAGTCCACAGAGCGACATGTATATGTTTTTTTCCTTCTTTATTATGCACTTTCGTCCGGTGTGACGAATCCTCCGGAGCGACTTATAATCCGAAAAATACAGTAGATCCCTAGTTGGATTGTTCTTTATCACATTGTTTACGTGGCTAATAAAGACTTGATTACTTTATGATGTCTCAGGTGTGATTCACTACAATAGGGCCCCACAGCACACTTGATTCCAGGTAATTGAAATACCACAACACTGGATATTGTTCAGATAAATTACATTTAAGAACTTGCACACAGAGGTGGCTATGACTTGCCCATTTTCCACGCATGCATATTAGGTCGCGTTGTGCCGGCTGACGGAGGGGCCGAGGGGGTCTTAAACAACCATTGTGTGTGTGTGGACAAGGATAATGTTAGGTGGGATTTACCCTAGATAATCTCAGTGTAAACGGGGCCTCAGATTACCCACTACTGCCAATTACCATTTTTGAATATGAATACCGGCAAATCGATTACATGTTTATTTTCACTCCTGAGGTGGTAAGAAATGACAGCCAGGCGCTGATGTCAACGATGCACCGCCATTGAGGTGTCTTTCGATAGATGTATGCCGAACGGCCTGGGGAGACCATAAAAGGTGCTATTTTGCGGGGCTGTAAAAAATAAAACGACCCCCCTTTTTCGCCCTGGAGGGGTTTTTGCAATGCTCAGAGGGAGAACACCACTCAAAGGAGGGACAGGGTCACTCATCCATTTATATTTGGTGTCTTATTTAGGAGAAATATGCTTCCATGACAATTCTAATGTGTGTGTGCATGAGTCAAGGTATCGTAGGCCTTCATTTCTGACCATTGGCCCTCTTTAATGAGAACGCTCATCAGGTGCCCTGCAGTGAAGGAGCAGTGGCGACCCCTCGCTCTCACGCAATCAGTTACACATTTAAACAGTAAAAGATCAAACGGGAGAGAAAGCTATGAGGAATCTTACTCAGGCTTTTTGGAGCAGAACTAATTTGTAACGCCACATGTCTTGAGACAGGAACCTACCCCAGCTGACGGCTGTTGAAAAGGTAGACAATATGCTTGCGCAATATAGACGATATACACTGTACGATAGCGCTTTTAATGATATCGTTATATGTTGATGACACATTGTAGCTGTCACTGAATGTAGTCCTTGACAGGAGTACCTGTTGCTGTTTGTTTACACCGAACTGACTCAACACTAAGACTAACACTAAATGTATACATAACTGAATTATTCAGGATTTACCGCATTTTCTGGACCATAGGACGCATCGGATTATAAGGCGCACTGCCGATGAGCGTGGCCTAGTCAGGTTTATTTTCATACCAAAAGCGCACCGGATTACAGAGCGCATTAAAGTTGTCATATGATCATTTTTATATTCTAAATTTAAAACACTTCCTTATGGTCTACATGATGTGAAATGGTGGTTCTTTGGTCAAAATGCTGCATTATGTTTTACAGATCATCTTCAAGCCGCTTTCTGACTGTCACTTCAGTCTTTTTTACATCATCTTTGTTGTAACGGTGTAGCGTGCAAGGAAAGGAGTAGAATAAATGTCAAAATATAGAGTTAACTGTTTTAATGACATTTAGACTTTACTTAAATCGATAACGGAGCAGCATCTCCTCATTCGTGGATCACTAACTTAATAACAACACCGGAAATGTGTTCCGTGAAAACCCGTCCGACCGAAACTCTTTAATAACTAAAGTTCCTTGAGTGAATTATGTAAACTCACTACACCAGTATGTTTAAATGTAATTTAAAACAATCATATGCGCACATAAGTATGACACATAAGACCTTTACTATATCAGTATGTTGAATACATTTATGGAATGGATTAGGCAAAGAAGTCAAACAATGTACTAATATGATTCCAGTTTAAGAAACTGTTCAAACTCAAATTGTTTAAAAAGTGTAAATAGGGCTGGGCGATATATCGATATAATCGATATATCTCGGATTTGTCTCTGTGCAATATAGAAAACTACTATATCGTGATATGGTAGTGGCCTACTCAGTCGGCTAGTGGTTAGAGTCCGCCCTGAGATTGGTAGGTTGGGAGTTCAAACCCCGGCCGAGTCATACCAAAGATTATAAAAAAAATGGGACCCATTGCCTCCCTGCTTGTCACGCAGCATCAAGCATTGGAATTGGGTGTTAAATCACCAAAAATGTTGAAAGGGAGCGCACAATTCCCAAACAGGCTGAATATTTTGAAGTTGCAACAATTTGAATCAGATGAAAAATGTAAGAGTTGTGGAACTTTGGATTTCAGGAAAAGTGGGAATATTTAATGAAAATTGTAAAAAACTTGAATAGTCTCAATGAGTTGAAATGGTTGGTGTAGGATTTTTTTTAAATCGTTGGATAAATGTTGAAGTAATAACATGTTGAATTGAGAAATGGTATTACAGAGTTCCAGGAATTTCGTGAA
Source organism: Nerophis ophidion (assembly GCF_033978795.1). Classification (NCBI taxonomy): domain Eukaryota; kingdom Metazoa; phylum Chordata; class Actinopteri; order Syngnathiformes; family Syngnathidae; genus Nerophis; species Nerophis ophidion. The sequence goes on along the minus strand of NC_084631.1, from coordinate 18,081,267 downwards.
AACCGGGAATAGATCCCGTTCAAATAACAACTTTGTTTATAGTCCTATTTAGGAGGAATGTTTTGACAGTTGAATGGTTAAAGTGGGTTGAAAAATGTGGGGGGAGTAGTCGCCAGAAAAAAGGGTGGAAATAGCGTTTTGGAAAACCAGGAATTCTGGAAAATCCTGAAATTTTTTTAGAATCGTTGAACGGGAGCACACAATTCCCAAACAGGCTGAATATTTTGAAGTTGGAACAATTTGAATCAGATGAAAAATGTGAGAGTTGTGGAACTTTGAAGAATGTCCCATTGCATAATTTCAGGAAAAGCGGGAATCTTTTTAAAAATGGTAAAACATTTGAATGGTCTCAATGAGTTGAAATGGTTGGTGTTGGAATTTTTTAAATCGATGGAGAAATGTTTAAGTAGTAACATGTTTAATTGAGAAATGGTATTACAGAATTCCTGAAAAATCGGGAAAACCAGGATTATATCCCGTTCAAAAAACAACTTTGTTTGTAGTCCTAATTAAGAGGAATATTTTGTTGGTGGAATGATCAAAATGGGTTAAAAAATGTGGGGGGAGTAGTTGCCAGAGAAAAGGGTGAAAATAGGGTTTTGGAAAACCAGGAATTCTGGAAAATCGTAGAATTTTTTTAAACCTTGAAAAGGAGTAGTTTGAATTTACAAGATGGTGGAATATGTTGAAAAGTGGAATAGTATGAATAGGTTGAAAAACGTGGAAATTGTGAAAGTTAGAAAAAAGGCCAATTTTTTATATGGGAAAAATGTCCCAGAAAACCGTGAATTCTGGGAAATCTGGGAATTTCTGGAATTTGTCAGGGGAAAGCCCGCGATTCCCAAATATGTTGAACAGTTTTAAGTCGGAATGGTTAGAATCTGATGAAAAATGTGGAAGGAAGAAAATTAAGTTGAAGTTTAAAAAAACATGTGTAAATGCTTTGGAGGATTCACACAATAAAACGAAGTCCAAGCCTAAGTCTAAAAACGTGCTATTCGAAAATATACCTCGCTCACCAAAACCAGATATTGTGATGAAGTATCCACTTCTGCTGACGGGCTATGTTACAAAGTACCGTATGTAACACGCCCAAAGCTGACCAATAAGTCACCTACGGGTCGCATTCAGACCTGTCACATTTAAAAAGATCACATTCAAATTGGATTTGGGCTACCTCCTGATGTGGCCTGAATCTGATATGAAAAGATCAGATTCAAATTGGATTTGGCCTACCTCCTGATGTGGCCTGAATCTGACATGAAAAGATCAGATTTGAACCACTTTGAATGGAGCCTAAAAGTGTTAGTAATGAAATGGAAACGGTGTGGGATTAAAAAGGCTCTGCTCCTTCCTACTCATTTTCAACATGTCGTAAAGAAAAACTGGAAATTATGATTTATCATGTAGTAACTGTATGCATGTTGTAATACACTGAAATCATAAAGCATTTACAGCGAGTGAGGAGGACTGAAACAAGATTTACTGGAACCTTTACAATTGAATAACTGTGAAGTTTTTAATTACGGTTAAGAGTAAGACCAGTTAATTGTTGCATCCCTCCGTTTGAGTGCTTTGTTAAAGTCCTAAACTGAACTGGTCAGCACCACACAAGCTATGTCCTTTGGCTGTGTTTTCTGCAATGACCTCAAATTTGAGTCCAGAAAAGGAACACAGAGTAATGCTCTTCTAAAGCTCGCAGATTAAGGGAAAACATAAAAAGCCAAGCTGAATCCAGGCATGCTGCATTGATTGACAGTAAATGGAATATGCACACCCGGCGGTGTTGCCTCGTCTTAGCATGCCCTGTGCCACGGAGACTAAACAAAGACGTTTTAGTAACAAAAACAAAAAACAACAGAGACATCTGTTAGATGGCAGAACTCATTTTGCTCACCGACCTCGCAGACAGCAGCCATAACTTCTTTTCGTACCTCTTTATTTTAGAATTTAATGGGGAGCCAATCACCTGTCTCTTCTGATCACCACTTCCCCCCTCATTGCCATCCCTGTTAATACCGTTCACAAGGACCCCATCAGCTTTAATCGCTCATTCTCCTTCCTTTCTGTAACATTCCCCACAAAAATTTATCACACTACTCTATGAGAAGAAAACGTTTTTTATATCTACCGTATTTTTCCGACTGTAAGTCGCAGGTTTTTGCATAGTTTGGCCGGTGGTGCGACTTACACTCAGAAGCGACTTATGTGTGAAATTATTAACTCATTACCCTAAAATATCAAATAGAATTATTTAGCTCATTCACGTAAGAGACTAGACGTATAAGATTTCATCGGATTTAGCAATTAAGAGTGACAGATTGTTTGGTAAATGTATAGCACGTTCTATATGTTATAGTAATGTTAGGGGTGTAACGGTACGTGTATTTGTATTGAACCGTTTCGGTACCGGGGTTCCGGTTCGGTGCAGAGGAGTACCGAACGAGTTCCACACGAACATATGAAGTAGCCGCCTATGCTAAAGTCTTAACAAGCTGCTCCGCTCCGTTCTGCCTCTGTCTCCTGCACAGCACCCTGCATTGTCCCTCCCACACAACCATTTGATTGGTTACAACAGTAGCAATAACAAGCCAAATCAGCAGTGTGTATTCAGAACGCATCTAGTCAGCGCTTGAGCGTCCAGCAGATAGGCGTTTAGCAGGCGGACTCTCCCCAAATTATACTAAACACTTCCAAGTCAACTACTTTCTAAACATCACTATGAGCCCGTTAACCTTCTAGAAAAAAACTGCAGCTCAGCTCACTCGCAGTCCTGGCTTTAAGTGAAGGTTAGTTAGCTTTTAGCGTAACGTTAGCTCATTTTCCTGTGTGTGTGTGTGTGTGTGTGTGTGTGTGTGTGTGTGTGTGTGTGTGTGTGTGTGTGTGCATGAGTTACGGACAGTGTTGATTGAAGCGTGTTGAAGCAACAAAAAAGGACATTATGTTAAATTAAGAGTTTCTGTCTCTGATAGTGTATATAATAATGTAAATGCATCATAAAGCCTACAAGAACTCCATGGTGTTTAGGGAGGAATAGTCTCTCCTATTGCTATTGTACTATTTTTCAGCTATAGATACATTAATCATTAGTAATGTAGCAGCCTAGTTTTGAATGGCAGGGTCCCTGCTATCACATGTTAATACAAATATAAAATTTACATAATAAAAAATCAACTACAGGCTTCCCCAATGCTGTAATAAATTAAGCATGAAGAGTTGACTTGAAACTGTTTGTTACACTTTTTATATGTAGAAGAAAAGTTGTGTCATTTTATTTAATCCAAGCAACAACTTGAGGCAGTTTAATGTGGATTAACGTGGGCAGAATTATTATAGTGTTCCCAGTGTTAAAAGGATCAAGCCATTGTTTACAAATTTGGTAAATAAATAACCAAAAAATTTATATTTAGTTTTTTCTTACTGTACCAAAAATGAACCGAACCGTGACCTCTAAACCGAGGTACGTACCGAACCGAAATTTAGTTATGTGAATGACTCTTACGATTATATGATATGTAACCGTACCAGGCACGTTCTCGGTTGGTTATTTATGCGTCATATAACGTACATTTATTCAGCCTGTTTTTCAGAATTTTTTATTTATTTTAAATTTCCTTTCAAATGTCTAATCTTGGTGTTGGGTTTTATCAAATAAATTTCCCCAAAAAATGCGACGTATATATGTTTTTTTCCTTCTTTATTATGCATTTTCGGCAGGTGGGACTTATACTCCGGAGCGACTTATACTCCAAAAATTACGGTATGTCTATTTATAAATAAACACATCTGAAAATTCTCTTGACAGTACAGGTAAAGAGTGCTGACACGTCGTTCTTTACCACTCTTGTTTACAATTTTCATGATCAACGAAGGCTGACGACAAGGTTTTTATTTTTCCAGAATTTAAGCAGCAAGGAAACAAGTGCAACTGTGACATTTCATTCAATTTCCGGATCATTTCCCCAGCTGTTTGTGTTACAATCTTCCCCAACTAGTCTAATGTGCGTGCACACACACCCCTTCCCCACGCCACGCCACGCCACCGCCACAACCACCTTTGAGGCCAGAGGCGGCTTGGCTGCGCGAGTAATCCCACAATGAATGTGGGTCACTGAGTGGGGCTTTGCGTTCCTCACTAAGCAAGGGGACAGACAGCGGGGTCGTGACCCCAGCCGCACGCACGCACACACGCACACACACACACACACACACACACGCACGCACGCACGCACGCATGCACAAACACACACACACACACACACACACAAACACACGCTCCTGTTCACACGGTCAATGTAGCAAGACCCAAACACAAGAATATGCAATATAGAAAGGATGCCACAGACGGATTAGAGGGCTGAATTAATTCCATTTGTTCACTGTTTCTTATACATTCATATACAAACATCAAAATATTGGCTCATAACTAAGGGTGTAACAGTACGTGAATTTGTATTGAACCGTTTCGGTACGGGGGGGTTCGGTTCGAAATGGAGGTGCACCGAATGAGTTTCCACACGGACATATTAAGTAGCGCACCGCACGGGCGGACAGAAGAAGCGTACTGCACGTTGTGTAAACAATGCACGCTGAAGCACAACACACGGCATGCTGGAAACGACCGGGCTATGACAACATGTAAAAGCCAGAGCTGGAAGACCCTTCTTTTTGGGAACACTACGGCTTGGCGGTGCGATACAACAATGGACAACGAGAGGTGGACAAAGCGAAAGCTGTTTGCCGACATTGTTTAGCAGAAGACACAGCTCCCCGCCGCATTCAAGCAGCCTCTCCTCGGCCAGTCAGACAGGGCTAAAGCAATAAGAAATGTTTTTATAGCAGCAGATTTAAGATCATATTGCATTAAAAACTAAATTCAGATCAGGGGTCTCAAACTCAATTCACCTGGGGGCCACTGGATGCAGAGTCTGGGTGAGGCTGGGCCGCGAGAAAATATTTCTTAACAAAATGTTGCATACTCCTCAGCATGTCTAGTTGTATAATTACATTTCAAATTGTATTCCTTGTGCACCGCAACATTCTCTGTGCAAATAAGACACGTCGGGGTGCCCCTGTGCTCGATAAAAAAATATTGCATCCCCCACTTTTCCTGGAAATGTCTTTGCTCATCACTAACCTTTCTCTTCACTGCAGGCTTTGAAAAAGACATGTTTGGGGTTGTGAAATATATTTGTAATTAGCCGATGCACGGATAATAATGTTATTTCCGCAATGTGTGTCGTACCGGGATAGCCAGGGCAAAAAAGTGGGTTCTCGGAGTCTTATCCGGCATCCTATAGAAATATATGTAGTGTTCATCGTGTGAGGCAATGCAAATTAAACAATAAAAACATAAAAAACGGTTTGAATTGGTCAAGGTTATCAGGGACAGTTATTACTGACAGACAGGTGTCGCGGTGTGACTGCAGCCAGGCACGTAAGGAAACCCTCGTCTCCATGGCAACGTTTCTGTCGCTTTCATTCATTTGCCGCTTTTCCACTAACGCAGGGGTAGGCAACCCAGAACGTTGAAAGAGCCATATTGGACCCAAATAACACAACGCTGTCAAGTGCCATTCAGATAAAACTCGCGGGCCGCACTAACATTTAACTTTCATATTAAGGTGGGGGCCGCAAAATAATGTCTCGCGGGCCGCAATTGGCCCGTGGGCCGCATGTCTGAAACGCCTGATTTAGACCCACTTCTATGGTGGAAGAACAATGATCCCATATATCCTCTCACTGCCAAGTTAGCCAGGCCCTACCTTGCAATACCTGCAACTTTCGTGCCCAGCGAAAGGGTATTTTCCACAGCTGGAGACTTTGTAAATGCAAGCAGGTCTGCTCTTTCTGCAGACAATGTGGATACACTGATTTTTCTGGCAAAAAACATGAAGATTGGGTCAAAGCTGCCAGGGTTAAAGACTGCGGGGAAAAAAGAAAAGTTAATCCGAGGCTAAGTTGACTTGAAACTGTTTAAAGGTGCACTTTTTATATGTAAAAGAAAAGTTGTCATTTTATTTAATCTGAGCAACAACTTGAAGCAGTTTAATGTTGCACTTTATATGTAGAAATGTTGCACATTAAATGTTGAAAGGTTTTGTTAAGAAACCAATTTTGAGCCTTATCTTATTTAGTTTGTATTTCATATATGTTGACCACATGAACCCTGTCAATGGATCCTGTGTGTATACAGTGGGGCAAAAATGTATTTAGTCAGCCACCGTTTGTGCAAGTTCTCCCACTTAAAATGATAACAGAGGTCTGTAATTTTCATCATAGGTACACTTCAACTGTGAGAGACAGAATGTGAAAAAAAGTCCAGGAATTCACATTGTAGGAATTTTAAAGAATTTATTTGTAAATTATGGCGGAAAATAAGTATTTGGTCAACCATTCAAAGCTCTCACTGATGGAAGGAGATTTTGGCTCAAAATCTCACGATACATGGCTCCATTCATTCTTTCCTTAACACGGATCAATCGTCCTGTCCCCTTAGCAAAAAAACAGCGCCAAAGCATGATGTTTCCACCCCCATGCTTCACATTAGGTGTGGTGTTCTTGGGACGCAACTCAGTATTCTTCTTCCTCCAAACACGACGAGTTGAGTTTATACCAAAAAGTTCTATTTTGGTTTCATCTGACCACATGACATTCTCCCAATCCTCTGCTGTATCATCCATGTATCCATTTTGGTACAACCCCAACTCGTCATCCATGTGCTCTCTGGCAAACTTCAGACGGGCCTGGACATGCACTGACTTAAGCAGGGGGACACGTCTGGCACTGCAGGATTTGATTCCCTGTCGGCGTAGTGTGTTACTGATGGTAACCTTTGTTACTTTGGTCCCAGCTCTCTGCAGGTCATTCACCAGGTCCCCCCGTGTGGTTCTGGGATTTTTGCTCACCGTTCTCATGATCATTTTGACCTCACGGGATGAGATATTGCGTGGAGCACCAGATCGAGGGAGATTATCAGTGGTCTTGTATGTCTTCCATTTTCTGATAATTGCTCCCACAGTTGATTTTTTCACACCAAGCTGCTTGCCTATTGTAGATTCACTCTTCCCAGTCTGGTGCAGGTCTACAATTCTTTTCATGGTGTCCTTCGACAGCTCTTTGGTCTTGGCCATAGTGGAGTTTGGAGTCTGACTGTTTGAGGCTGTGGACAGGTGTCTTTTATACAGATAACAAGTTCAAACAAGTGCCATTAATACAGGTAACAAGTGGAAGACAGAAGAGCTTCATAAAGAAGAAGTTACAGGTCTGTGAGAGCCAGAGATCTTACTTGTTTGAAGTGACGAAATACTCATTTTCCACCATAATTTACAAATTATTTTTTGGGAAATTCCTACAATGTGAAATCCTAGATTTTTTTTTTTCCACATTCTGTCTCTCACAGTTGAAGTGTACCCATGATGAAAATTACACACCTCTGTCATCATTTTAAGTGGGAGAACGTGCACAATTGGTGGCTGACTAAATACTTTTTGCCCCACTGTATGTATGTTATTATTATCCTCAGTAAGCACAACCAGAATTATGCCGTTGATTAGGTGCAGTGTCGATTTTTGAGAAAACGAAAAGATTTTAAGTGTGCCTTATAGTCCGAAAATTACGTTGATCGTTTTTTCTATTTTATTATATTATTCAGAATTGAGAATAAAATGTCATTACTCTTCCAGCCCTAGCAACGAGACAGATAAGCAGTCATATAAGATAAATCAGCATGCAGTGTTTAGTAGCTTTCAGCATATGCATCTCTTAGACAAACACACACACATCCACACAAATATCAAAGAGTCCTAATTAGGCTGCATGCACCACGTTCAAACTAATTATACTGCGCATCATTAACATTCTTCATCACGAGGTGATGCGTTATCTAAGAGAGACCAGGCAATCATGAAATATTCATGATTTATTAATCTGACAAGAGGAAAAACAAACATGGGATCCCAAGCTGAGTGACACCATCTCCTGCCTCGCAGAAAGGTAGCGACACGGTTGTGTCTGCTCCTCGCTCGTCACTCCACGTATCCAAGCAGGCCGCCGCTATCGGGCTACACTGCGGCGCTGACATTCAGGTGGCGGCGGTGTTCCGACTCCAAGCCATGTTTTGGTGAGATAAGCCAGAGAGAAAGTGTTGATTTTTCGTTCCTTTGCTCGGCCCACAACATCTCCCGCCTCAAACTCCTTTGCTGTTGTGTAGACAAAATGTCAAAGCCTGTCTCTTCCTTTGGAAACGGCATGAACGGAAATCTGGCAGGAAGCCATCGCCAGCCCAATCAAGCGTGTTTCCACATTGTTTTGACCAAGATTGGGAAAAGGGAGGAAAAAAAGCACCAAAGCAATAGTGAGAGAATGAGAGAACAGAGAAAAAAGCATCTCCCGCACGCTTGGGAGAGGATATCCCCCCAAGTGGGAACATTTCTGCTGATGAAACGGCTGTAATAATAAAAAAAACAAGCAGTGCTTGTTTTTTTTTTTTGTTCCTGTCACTTAAACGCCACATGCGATGGCAATTTACCAATCAAATCTCACTCGCTCTTCGTCTGCAATGTTACAAGAATCTCCTCTTGATAATTTCCATTAACGAAAATGTCTTCAAGTACTTTTTTTCCCCCACGTCCGCCATGTGACCTTGATGTGTGGTGTGTAAGATAAGCGCGACAAATTAGAGCTTGAAATGCAAGTAAACAGTAAATAACCATTTCTGCAAGAAGGAAAGAAAGAGAGTATTTCTAGCTAAGCAATACAGTGTTTCCTTCGGGACTGCCAAGTATCGGTTGTGGTGGTGGTGGGTTGCGGGCGAATGGCTTAATTAGGGAGGGGTACCGAATTCGGTACTTTTATAGGAACCGACTGAATTCCGGCTGTTCTACTAAGTAGGGTTGTACGTTATACCGGTACTCGTATAGTACCGCGATACTAATTAACCATATTCGGTACTATACCTCCCCCTTTTTTTAACGGGCATGACAGGACGTCCTCGTCACTGCGTGACATTGCTGGTTTTACGAGCAGAGGAGCATGTTCGGCAACGCACAATTACAGAGTACATACAAGCAGACAGTGTGTTGATAGAAAAGGGAGAATGGGCGCATTTTGGTTTAAAAAAATGAAGATAAAGGTGAAGTTATAACACTGACACGCCCTCAGTAAGGTGCTTTAAAACATGGCTAGTTAGCTAGCGGCTAATGTCCATTCTGCAGTGTTTTAGCTACTTCTAAATCACTAATCCTTGCCTCCATGGCGACAAAGTACGTTTCTTACAAGTATCGTCCCGGCAGGACGAGGAATTAGCTAAACATGCTTCACTGCACAACGTAGCTCCCCGGTGTCACAATATAAACAATGCCATGGGTGGATCTAGGGGTGGGTGATATTGCCTTTTTTTAATATCTCGATATTTTTAGGCCATGTCCCGATACACGATATATATCTAAATATTTTGCCTTAGCCTTGAATGAACACTTGATGCATATAATCACAGCAGGATGATGATTCTATGTGTCTACATTAAAACATTCTTCTTCATACTGTATTAATATATGCTCATTTTAAACTTTCATGTAGAGAAGGAAACCTCAACTAAGTCAATTGACCAAAACTGTATTTATTAAACAGTTATTAAGCAGTGGCACAAACCATTCTTTTAATTTCAAAACAGAAAGTGCAAGATTGTCAGAGACATTTTAAAACAAGCTATTAGTGCACTTTTGTGCATGATGTCACTAAGATGACGTATCAAAACAACATTAAATTGAAGTGTAATTTTTGTAAAAAAAAACTCCACTACAATAGTTTAAAACAAATAAAGTGCAATTTTGTGCATGATGTCAAACAACATATTTCAATAACTGTAAAATTAAAATGAGCTGTATAATAGGAAATCAAATAGTGTATGTCCTTCACTTCGTGGTAGGTTTCTGCGGACGTTATCTCCTTTTGTTGTTGACTATTTATTTCATACGGTGTTGATCTGGAAATGGTTGCCACTGCATTTTGTTGGTGTAGTACTGAACAGAGATGTTGACATGCGGAGTTTCAAGCGCTCTTCATTCTCCAGTGGGTGACTTTTCAAATGATGCTACATATTAGCAGTAATGCTACTTTTTTTAGCAACGCTTTTGCCCCACACTTGACAAATTACGATTGTCTGTTCGAAATATTCCCGCTTGAAGCCAAAGCACCGCCAGACGATGCACCCTGTGCTTTTTCTCTTGGGAATTAATTCTTCCTTCATTTGTTACCAGATTCGCACCTTCTTTCTCTCGTATTACCACTCGCACCACAGCTAACGTTACCCATGCTGGTACCTCTCCGCTTTGTGAGGGCGTATACATATGTGACATATGTAAGAAGGTGCGCTAGTTTTACGTCTCTGTGAGAAGGAGAGACAAGAAAGAGTAGGAAGAGCCTGTAGTGTAATGCCAGCTGCTAAAAGCAACTGCGTGAGAATGTATACTTGAATATCACGATGGACTCATTTTCTATATCGCACAGAGACAAACCTCTGATATATCGAGTATATCGATATATCGCCCAGCCCTAGATGGAATATATTAAAAGAGAAACGGCAAATGAACAAGTAGATTAATAAATCATTTTCTACCACTTAATAATTTTGACAAATTAATAGAATGAGAAATATGTACGTCAGCAGTTAAATTAGTAGCCCTTGTTTGCTTACTTACTAATAAAAGACAAGTTGTCTCATATAATCACTATTTTATTTAAGGACAAAATTGCAATAAGAAACATATGTTTAATGTACAGTAAGATTTTTTGTTAAAATAAAGCCAATTATGTAATTTTTTTGTGGTCCCCTTTATTTAGAATTGTATCGAAATACATTTTGGTAGCGGTACCAAAATATTGGTAGCCAGACAACCCTACAACCAGGTAACGATTCAAATCAAACGGTGCGATATTTTGATACATTTGTTGCTCTTGACGTCACACTTGGAGAGGAAAAAAGCACTCGATCAGCATTCTGAGCGGACACGACCAAACTACCTCTGGGTCATGTTGAAATTTTTCATGCCAACAAAGCATGCCTGACAGAAAGTAAGGCTGCACTTTACTAAAATGTGCTAGCGGGATGATAATTTAAAGGGCTGTGAATCTTTGGGCACCACATGATTCGATTCAATTCTTGGGGATAACGATTCAACTTAGAATTGATCCAAAATATATTTTTGATTTTCTTTAATTGATTAAGAATCATTACAAATATGAATCGCGATTAATCTGAAAACCTTTTTTTTTTTTAACACCTCTACTAATTTACATTGGCTTCACCTTATACATGCTCCTGATTAGCATTAGCAATTTTACATTGCGATTTAAACACTTTCAAATTTGGGAATGAAAACTACAACTAAGATATACGTTACAAAAAGCTGATGTGTAATAAGGTAATAAGTACAATACTGAGAGTATAAACGTTTTGTAGGGCACAACATAAGACTACACTGGCACATTCAGCTTAATGTCAAAGCCTACTTCCTGGCTACACTGTAAGCAAATACCAGGATTTCACGGCATTTAACAGTATTTTGTACAGTAAAATATTGTAATCAAAATTTACATCACGATACCTTCATATTTCAAATTAACTGGTATTTCAGGGAAATACTGTAATCATAGTCTTCAGTAATATCACAACAAATTACTGTAAGTACACTAATTTGTCTCTTAAACAGTTCCGTAGACCAGTGGTTCTCAACCTTTTTTCAGTGATGTATCCCCTGTGAACATTTTTTTAATTCAAGTACCCCTTAATCAGAGCAAAGCATTTTTGGTTGAAAAAAAGAGATAAAGAATTCAAATTCAGCACTACGTCATCATTTTGTGATTTATTAAATTGTATAACAGTGCAAAATTTTGCTCATTTGTAGTGGTCTTTCTTGAACTATTTGGAAAAAAAGATATAAAAATAACTAAAAACTTGTTGAAAAATAAACAAGTGATTCAATTATAAATAAAGATTTCTACACATAGAAGTAATCATCAACTTAAAGTGCCCTCTTTGGGGATTGTAATAGAGATCCATCTGGATTCATGAACTTTATTCTAAACATTTCTTAACAAAAAAATACATTTTTAACATCAATATTTATAGAACATGTCCACAAAAGATCTAGCTGTCAACACTGAATATTTTGCATTGTTGCATTTCTTTTCAAAGTTTATGAACTTAAATTCATATTTTGTTGACATATTATTCAATAAATATATTTTTTAAAGGATTTTTGAATTGTTGCTGATTTTAGAATATAAAAAAAAATAATTCACACATACCCCTTGGCATACCTTCAAGTACTTCCAGGGGTACGCGTACCACCATTTGAGAACCACTGCCGTAGACTACTACTACTAGAAAGTTGTTAACTATAAAATGACTTAGTGTGATGTTACAGCATATAGTTGTAACTTTATTAAAATTGACTGTAAAATCAAAGCTCTGCAGTTACAGTAAATAGCTGTAAAGATATTTCACAACATATTTTCATAGATGTTACGTAAGAGTAATGCAATTATTATCGGATAATAATTAACAGCAAATTACTGGATAATAATTATCCACTAATTTGCTGTTAATTTACAATTAACATTTTTAAAGTGTAGGCAACACACCGTAGCCTATACTGTACACTACTGCCATCTAACATCTTAGAATTGCAACTGTATACAAAGTTTATTTTATGATAACAAATTGGACTATAATAAGACAAGAGTAGAAAACAACTCTATAGCACCGTTATCATAATCAGCTTATTTTTAAAATGTTACTGGCAGACTAAGAACGTATACGGTATGTTAAGAAACGGAGTTATGATACATGGAGCCACTTACTGTACTAGGCTATGACATAAAGCCACATCCACAGTCCCATTACGATGTGTTTATAAGCCAGGATTTGTGCTGGCCCGCATGTGCTGTTTTGCAGCATGACTCCAAATAATGACTTGCAATTGGAATGGTAAGGAGACCACCATCAGTGTAAAACTATGTCAATTACCACTTGGATTTTTACAGTTCTTAAATCTTAAATAGTAGCCCAGGATACTGTAGGAGTTTAGGTTGTGTCATCCAAAGACACTCTTACTACCTCCATAGCCATTTAATGAGCAATACTTAAAAAATCTTTAAAGTTTAGTGCAGAGTCAAGGCGACGCATTCCCAAAACAGCTGTAGCCAGGGGACTGGTAATTAATATACAGTGATATGCATTTTTACAAAGTAAGCACACATGTCTTTGTCTGCAGAATAATGAACACATGTAGGCACATAATTACTACCGAACCCTCTAGACATTATAAAGGGAAAGGGTTGAATTTAATCACCGTTTCTGGAGGCCGATAATCATTCTAATACTACACTGAGTCTGCCGGTGCAAGTTATAACAGACATGTTGCACAGTCCAGAACTTGGAAGCAGTTAAACTGATAAAGTGTTTCACATTCCTTTCCTGAGTTAGGGTTGATTTCCTGCACAGTCGCACATAAGATGCCTTAGCGGTGAGCCACTTAGCGGTGAGCCACTCTCTGTCAATGAACAATTTTCTCACCGTCTGTATTCATTTACAACACACCTGTTCAATTGGTAGATTGTGCCTCACTGATAGCAGATTCTATTAGGCAAGGGTGTGAGAGGTTATTTACGACCCGGCCTTAATCTAACTCAGAAGTGGGCCGATATTACAATATTGACATGCTTATTGGAAACATCTGTGGACTATAGATGATTTGGCATTGGTAGGCCTCTTGCAATGACGCTTGACTATGGAAATAGACCAAAAGGGACTCCAGCTGAAAGCAAACAATCATTGGGGGACGGAGTCAGTTCAGATATTTGGACTAGTCTTTCGTCTGCCCTCCTGCTGGATTCCTTAGGAAAGCGGCATTCCATTGGAAGGCGAAAGGGTCAAAGGTCAGGGGGGCACAGTTGCTCTATATCCAAGACTGTGTTGTTTGGCTGAATGCAAAAGGATTACAAAGCATCAAATCTATAGCATGTGCCCTGGGTGTGTGTTTCACCCCCCAGTCTTTGTGTCGGCAATACAGATCAAAACCCAGTCCTACATATAGGCACATATATAGTCTAGCTCTCTCGTCAAAAACTAACAGCTGTTTGGACACGTGTGTGCATTCCTGAGTCTGCAACTCAAGGATCTCTGCGTGGTATGGAACTCCCCACCCTAAGCCTGTTGGAGGCATGGAAATCAATTAACTTTGAGGGCTGTGTCAGGGGTTCTGCACAGGATTGTGCAAGTTTACGTTAGTTTAAAATACGTCACTTGATTGAATCCAAACAAGACAGTATATCTGTGGAGTCATTGTTGACAATCACTTCCTGACACAAGTGTGAAAATCACTGAGCTGTGACGAAAGCTGCCAAACCGCATGGTACAAACTTCAAAAACAAAAATTACCGTATTTAGCAGACTATAAGGTGCACTTAAAATACTTTTTTACCGCCCGATTGTAGCTGAGATAGGCGCCAGCGCCCCCCGCGACCCCGAAAGGGAATAAGCGGTGGAAAATGGATGAATGGATGGATCTCAAAATTCGACAGTGTATCATGGTGCAATGATAAGTGTGACCAGTAGATGGCAGTCAAACATAAGAGACACATAAAGACTGCACTATGATGTCACCGACATTTTATATGTTCCATTGAAAATATAGAACACTACACACGGCGCTGAAAAATCTACCTCAATGTTTTAGTATGACTTTGGTAAGCTATGAAGCCACACCGCTTGATGTGCTTCAACATACGAGTATTATTGCGGTGCGTGTATAAGGTAAGACATATTATCTGGCATTTTGTTTCACAAAAATATGCAAAAGCAACTTTTCTTACCTTCTGATACTTGCTGATCTGTATTTGAGATCTGCATAAATCCTGAAAAATTGTGACGTCGTTGTCGATAAGCTTCTTCTTTTTATCCATATTCTTGTTATGGGACATTCATCCTCCGCTGTTGCCATTTCTAATATAAAGTAATGTAAAGTTCTTACTTATATCCGTCAGTAAACTCGCCATAAAAGCGCTAAAACATACCGGTGTAGTGAGTTTACATAATTCACCCAAGGAACCTTAGTTATGAGAGAATTGCGGTTGGACGGTTTTTCACGGGACCCATTTCTGCCGTTGTTACACTAGTGAGCCACGGATGAGGAGATGCTGCTCCATTATTGATTTAAGTAAAGTCTGAATGTCTTTAAAACAGTTAGCTCCATCTTTTGACACTTCTTCCACTCCCGTTCTTGCACGCTACGCCACTACAACAAAGATGACGGGGAGAAGACGCTGCCGAAGGTGAGCCACGCAAGTAAGACCGCCCACAAAACGGCGTGTTCGGAAGTGACTGTCAGAAAGCGGCTTGAAGATGATCTGTAAAACATAATCTGTACAACATTTTGACCAAATAACCACCATTACATGTTATGTAGACCACAAGAAAGTGATTTACATTAAATAGAAATTATAATAACATGACTACTTTAATGCGCCTTATAATCCGGTGTGCCTTATATGTGAAAAAAGATCAAAAGTAGATCATTCATCGGCAGTCCCGCTTATGATCCGGTGCGCCCTATGGTCCGGAAAATACGGTAATGAATTTAGCTTCAAGTCTAAGCAGCAGTGGAACTGAACAAGCAGGGGCACCGACGTAAATAAATTAACCACAAAACGTAACAATTTACTTAGAGCGAGTAGGCAGTGCAATACAACTTTCTGATTGGATGGTCCTGAAACTTGGGAAGCTTATTAAGGAAATGCAGAAATGTGTGGAACGCCAAATAATTCATGAAATCTTTTGCAAGTGACATGGACAGGGCGAGGGTGTATGGTTGTTTAAGGGGGAAAGAATGACAAATGGACCAACAAGTGCTTGCTTGTGAAGTTTGGTTAGGAGCGCTTGCTAATGCATGACAAATTGGACTGCAAAGAACAGGAGGTTTTAGAGTTCACATCAAGTTCAAGGAGTTACTTACAGCCTTTTCCCACATTGCCGTACGGTTTTTGCCACGTTAGCACTTTTGTGATTTATATTCACAAAATGCGTAACTGGGTTAGCTCGGTAAACAAAACTGCCATGACTGTTTTGTCAACCCAACCCTAAATGTGTCACGACTACTCTCCCTCCAGATGCTTGGTACAAAAGGGATACAATTCCAAATTGGTTAATTTGGCACCATTTACGACAACAACAACATCAAGACTATCCTGTTTCGTGGAAACATGCGTGAACTCTTTCTAAGCCTATCATGTTTGGACATGTTTTTTCTGCTGAGCAGGGGCTTTATGTGATTTGGCAATACTTACAGTACCTTAAGGTAATGGATGCATCATTATGCCAGTTGGTGTGTTTACACAAAACTTAACAACCCATGGAGTGTTTGGTAACTTGACGGCGCTCAGCAAAGAAGGAATGACGTGTCTCATAACCACAATGGTGCCCACGTCCTTGTGCAACGCTCTACCACCATGTCAACTATCGCTTTCATGTGGGTACCAATTCAACTTTCAGCACCAGGTGACATGATTCGGGCCTGACACTTTTTTAAGAGAGTGGTTTGATTTTAAATACAAACGTGCAATTCGAAGACCCTAAATCTTTGCCTGAATGGAAATATGTGTGTGCTTCTTTTTCCATACTTTCTCATGTCTCCCCTTAAACTTGACAACACGTGTGTGTGTACAGGTGCAGGTGCACACCCACAAGGCACAACATCGACAAGTACTGTTATCACATGTCTGAGTTTATCCAGGCTTTAAAAGGTGGAGGAACTGCTGGTTGATAAATGCGGATCAAATGGAGATCTTGCATACAAGGGGAGCTTGACAGCTTGTCTTGTAACAAGAATGGCAAAAAACTTCAGGGTTTCCCACACATTCATTTATTTGTGGCGGCCCGCCACGAAATAATTACGGCCGCCACAAATAAAAAATAAATACAAATAAACCTTTTTTTTTTTCCGCTTTTGACTTGTTCGACCGCTCATACAAGCAATGGGACTGTGTCTGTGAATCGAGCTTGTAGTTACATATTATATAACTATGTAAATATTATATAAATATGTATATAAATATGTACATAAAGTGTTGTAATTATATTCCAACTCTGCGTTCTTCTTGGTCTCCCCCCCCCCCCCCCCGGCCCCCGACCACACCACCACAAATAGATGCCTGACCTGTGGGAAACACTGAACTTATCTACGTCCGACTGAGGCCCAGGGTCCTGTCCAGTCGACATTTGGGCTATTTTTCCTGAAATGTGCAACTCTGACAGAAGACCAAAACCAAGAGGTCCACTGCAGAGGACGCCGGTTCTTAAGAGGACAACATTAAAATACACCAACACAGCATCCGAAACACAGCAGCTGATCCTGTAAGGCAGGGGTGTCAAACTCATTATGGCTCAGGGCCTGCATGGAGGAAAATCTGTGCACACGCAGGCCGGACTATTAAAATCATAGAGCAATATTTTCCCGCATCTACTTTGTTTTAGCAATCAAGACAATGTTAGTTGGTTTTTAATCCTTCTTTGTGGGGACATTGATGATTGTCATGTCGTGTTCAGATGTACATTGTCGATGTCGTCTTTGCTCCACAGTAAGTCTTTGCTGTCGTCCAGCATTCTGTTTTTGTTTACTTTCTAGCCAGGTCAGTTTTAGTTTCATTCTGCATAGCCTGCCCTAAGCTTCAATGCCTTTTCTTAGGGGCACTCTCCTTTTGTTCATTTTTGGTTTAAGCATCAGACACCTTTTTACCTGCATGCGCCTCCCGCTGTTTCCGACATCTACAAAGGAATTAGCTACCTGCTGTCACCTACTGATATGGAAGAGTATTACACGGTTACTCTGCCGAACTCTAGACAGCACCGACACTCAACAACAGCACATCATTGGCAGACTATAATTACTGGTTTGCAAAAATTTTACCCAAATAGGTGAAATTAGATAATTTCCTACGACACACTGGACTGTATCTCACGGCAAACTAGTGTGCCACGGCACCATGGTTGAAAACGACCGCCGTAGATCATTCATTCTCAGACCGGATCTGGCCAGCGGGCCTTGACTTTGACACTGGAGCTGTATGGAATCATGATTTTCACTGAGACAAACCTTAAGACCTTTCAAAATTAGAAGTAATCAACTAACCCTGGGGGCTGACTAGAAAAGATGATACCTTCAGACATAATCCAAGTAGTAATTGAAGCATTATGACTGATGCATTTGCACTAAATTCCTCCATGGCCGAGCCCGACATGTTAACACGCACACAAAGCAGACACTTAAAGGATGCTCATTTTGAGCTTTTAGAGGACAAAAACAGAGGGATGTGCAAGGAGCCTATTTACTTGGCACAGTTCTTAAGATGTTAGAGTTGCTATTTCCTGCATGACCATTTAATATTAAATTTGGGTTGTCACAATCTCATTATCAATCAGAACACCTCACACAAATGAACACTACTTTAGTTCCGCCTCTGTTGCAGGATTGTTCTAAGCGTCACATTTCCATAAAGCTAAAGACTAACTCTCCCTTCACTATTTTTCCTCTGCCATGGACATTTGGTCCATTTCTTTTATCAATTACACATTTCGGAAGAATTATGCACAACGCATATGTTGTGAATTCTGACCTTTAGGGCAGTGGTCCCCAACCTTTTTTGCACCACAGACCAGTTTAATGTAGGCATTATTTTCAGGAACCGGCTTTCCACAAGTGCCAGATAAATACAGCAAGAATAAGTGCATGAAAAATACAACTCAATATAACGCTGAATTAGTGGGAGCCCTGGGTGTGTTTCTTACAATGAAATGCAGATGGAGATCAGCCTTTGGCTACAGTCTGTCACTTTTCTATCTGATATGTTCATCAATGTGCATTGTATCATTTCACAAAGCTATAACATATATAACAAATGACAACTTCCTATGAGGACTTATATTGTACATCTATGAACAAGCTCATTGGTGTGTCTGGTGCACAGGTGTTAAAGTCAAGGCCCGCGAGCCAGATCTGGCCCTCCACGTAATTTTATATTGCCCACAAAAGCCTGGAAATAATACATTCATATTTTCTTACTAAATCGGGGGAAACATTTTTTGGTGCTGACAAAAAAGCCCTGCCTTTACCGGAAGTCGCAGACGATGACGTCACCCGTGTGATGGCTCCTCACATATTCACATTGTTTTTACTGGGAGCCTCCAACAAAAAGTGCTATTCGGACCGAGAAAACGACAATATCCCCATTAATTGGAGCGAGGATGGAAGATTTGTGTTTGAAGATATTTAGGGGGTAGTGTGTCTGCCTCACAATACGAAGGTCCTGCAGTCCTGGGTTCAAATCCAGGCTCGGGATCTTTCTGTGTGGAGTTTGCATGTTCTCCCTGTGAATGCGTGGGTTCCCTCCGGGTACTCCGGCTTCCTCCCACTTCCAAAAACATGCACCTGGGGGATAAGTTGATTGGCAACACTAAATTGGCCCTAGTGTGTGAATGTGAGTGTGAATGTTGTCTGTCTATCTGTGTTGGCCCTGCGATGAAGGGGCGACTTGTCCTGGGTGTACACCGCCTTCCGCCCGATTGTAGCTGAGCTAGGCGCCAGCGCCCCCCGCGACCCCAACTAGGGAATAAGCGGTAGAAAATGGATGGATGGAAGGGACTAGAAAAAAAAAAAATCAAGTTAAAAAAAAAAACGCAATTGCATTGGGACGGATTCAGATGTTTTTAGACACATTTACTAGGATAATTCTGGGAAATCCTTTATCTTTCTATTGTGTTGCTAGTGTTTTAGTGAGTTTAACAGTACCTGATAGTCGGAAGGGTGTCTCCACGGGTGTCTTGACGCGCAGTGGCTCAGGGGAGTCGACGCAAGCTCAGCTTTTCTCCAGTAAGAACTGACTTTTTAACCACAATTTTCTCACCGAAACCTGCTGGTTGACATTCGGCAGGGATCCATGTCTGCTTGACCGCGCTCTGATCCATAGGAAAGTTTCACCTCCAGGAATTGTAAACAAGGAATCACCGCGTGTTTGTGTGGCTAAAGGCTAAAGCTTCCCAACTCCATCTTTCTACTTTGACTTCTCCAATATTAATTGAACAAATTGCAAAAGATTCAGCAACACAGTAAACGACAACTTCCCCATTAATTTGAGTGAGGATGAAAGATTCGTGTTTGAGGATATCGATAATGACGGACTAGAAAAAAAAAAAAACACGATTGCATTGGGACGGATTCCGATGTTTTTGGACACATTTACTAGGATAATTCTGGGATATCCCTAATCTTTCTATTGTTGTTGCTAGTATTTTAGTGAGTTTAACAGTACCTGATAGTCGGAAGGGTGTCTCCACGGGTGTCTTGACGCGCAGTGTCTCAGGGGAGTCGACGGCAGCTATAGACGGCACAAGCTCAGCTTTTCTCCGGTAAGAACTGACTTTTTAACCACAATTTTCTCACCAAAACCCGCTGGTTGACATTCGGTCGGGATCCATGTCTGCTTGACCGCGCTCTGATCCATAGGAAAGTTTCCCCTCCAGGAATTGTAAACAAGGAATCACTGTGTGTTTGTGTGGCTAAAGGCTAAAGCTTCCCAACTCCATCTTTCTACTTTGACTTCTCCAATATTAATTAAACAAATTGCAAAAGATTCAGCAACACAGATGTCCAAAAAAACTGTCTAATTATGCCGTTAAAGCAGACGACATTTAGCTGTGTGTGTGTGCAGCGCTCATATTTCCTAAACGTCTTGCGTACACGTCAACATTACACAACGTTTCGAAGACGAAACTCCCGGGAAATTTAAAATTGCAATTTAGAAAACTAAAAAGGCCGTATTGGCATGTGTTGCAATGTTAATATTTCATCATTGATATATAAACTATCAGACTGCGTGGTGGGTAGTAGTGGGTTTCAGTAGGCTTTTAATTTGCTCTATTGGTTCTGGTTGACGGCTCCAAAAAGGAGCATCTAAACTCACCTGTCGTATTCCGCGTTGTCCTTATCGCAGCGCGCGTCCTTGTGCTTCTGCCAGTCTTTGCCGTGCTTGCAGGTGGTGAGCAGCACCACGTCCTCCGCGTTGTGGACGTGATATAAGGCATTCCTGGTGTCCGAACCGATACCGGTGAGATAGCGCTTCCCCTTGAAAACCAGCATGTACTTTCGAAACGGCGGGATGGTGTTGTATTTAAGGAAGCCCCTTTCTCCGCCGGTCCTCGGGTGCTCCTTGGAGAAAAGCGGGATGGAGACGTCGAAGTTGGGTCTGAAGTTCTCGGTCCCGATACTGGCCTTGGCCAGCATCGCCTGGCCAATGTCGAAGCCCAGGTCTTCCGTGTAGTCCGGCCAAGTCCCGGAATATAAGTTAAATATGAGATGGTTCCTGCCATCGTTCCACAAGGGCAAGTTCTGGATCTTGGTCTTCAGGTTGTGGACGTACTGTGGAGACAGCTGGTCCCTGTCCAGGGTATCCAAGCTCAGCACAAACAGACACGCCTGACTGGGGTCTGAGGTGTAAAACCTGGAGCCTTCGATAGTGGACAAAATGTTCTCATAACTCTCAGATATCTTCTCTCCCTTCTGCTGCGGGTAAACATAAACTTTGAATCTATTCTTTTTACACAGAGAAAAGTCAAAACATGAGTCCATCCGGCACCGTTTGCCTTTGTAAACACTGGTGTTCACCACCCGCTTCTGCCTCACAGACCTGTGCACGTCGGACTCGTCGGTGTCGGTGTGGTCCCACGCCACGAAGGGGTGTAAAGGGTCCGAGAAGTGAGGCCAGGGGTGGTCGGGTCGGTACCCATGACGGCTGATGTCATGCCGGTGCCTGCTCGCCGCTGGAAGCGGCACCGCTCCGAGGTAGAGGAGCACCAGACAAGCCCCGGCCGAGAGCAGGATCAGGTAGCGTTTTTTGGCCTGCATGTGTCCTGGCAACAGACGCGACTTGTTCGGGGAATAAGATCAGCAAAGTGGGCCGGAGTGAGGCTCTCAGCAACCCCGGTGACACGGCTCCATCCTCCGGATCCCCGACCTCCCTTCTGCGTATTCGGTGCCCAAATGCAGAGATTGATCCGGCGCATGTGGGCGATTGTTTAAAAGTGTGGAGTGTGGACTTCCAGCATGTCCAAAGAGGCTGGGTGCACCTCAAAAAAAGACACCCGAACCCCGGTGGGTCACAATGTCTTCCACGCTCGCGGCTCCAATGGAAAAGTGTCCGTCTGGGAAGTCGCTCCCCTGCGGGCAAAAAAAAAAAAAAAAAAAGCTCCGAGGGGACGGAGAGGTTAGATGTTTAACTCGTCGGAACACATCGGGAAAGAGTGTGAAAAGCCCCCCGCTCCGACACGAGCGTCTCGGCGTGCTAGGTCCCCTTCCCCCGGATCACTCCATGGTCCTCCGCTCAGCCGCACCGGCATAACCTGACGAATCCTCGCATTTCTTTCCCTGCCGACCAAGACGGGCTGAGACCAAAAAAACAAAGCTCATTCGCCGCGTCAAGTTCTGAAATAATGACCCCCCGTAGGAAAAAAAAAAAAAAGAAGATGGAATTCCTCAGTCCCGCTGACCGATTTCCGAGTGCTCGCTTGTTCGTTTGTGAGTCGCTAACATTCCGATCCCGACACGACGGCGACTGACGTGACGTCACATCGACGCTGCCCAGCCCGCCGCTGATTGGTCGGTGCGGAAGCGGATAGGGCGGGACTTGGGGAGACGCAGCCATTTAGAAGCCGAGTGCTCCGCATGTGTAAATCATCTAATTCAGTGGTCTCAGACACGTGGCCGGCGGGCCATTTGCGGCCCGCGAAACGTTATTTTGCGGCCCCCAGCTTAATATGAACATTTAATGTTAGTGCAGCCCGCGGTTTTATATGAATGGCGCTTGACAGCATTGTGTTTTTCGGGTCCAAAATTAGGCTGACCATACGTCCTCTTTTCCCCGGACATGTCCGGGCGGGTTTTTTTAAAGCCACAATTGTCCGGCATTTTGAATTAGGGTTGCGTGTATTTTCAATATACGTCCAGGGTTAAGTTACCGTATATATCAGGGGTCGGGAACCTTTTTGGCTGAGAGAGCCATGAAAGCCAAATATTTCAAAATGTATTTCCGTGAGAGCCATATCTTATTTTTTAACACTGAATACAACTAAATGCGTGCATTTTTAAGTAAGACCAACATTTTTAGGGTATAATAAGTCTCTTATTCTTTCTAATAACATTGTTATTCTGGAGCCAACAAATAATAGATCAAATGTCATGTCTGTTGATCATGTTTTTGTTTGGCCATGTGCTGTTTGTCCTTTGGACTCTTTAAGTTCCTGTTTTTTTCCACTCCCTTGTCTGGTTTCCTTGGTTACTCATTTGTCCATCTGTCTCTGGTGGACAAAATGCCGCTCACCTGCTTCCCGAGAACTAATCAGAGGCGGTATTTAAGCTCGTCTTTGCCAGTCAGTCGCCCTGTGCTGACTTGTTTCATGCCTTGCCATAGTTTCGTGCTTCATGCCATGCCAAGTAAGTTTTGTTTGATTTATGTTCTCCGTCTGTTTACGCGTTAGCTTTGTTCCTTAGCCCAAGTTGTGCCTCCGCTGTGAGCTATTTTTGTTTGTATATTTTTTTAGTTAAAATGAAATCATGTTTTTACCTAAATGCCATGTCCCGAGTAGTCCGTCTGCCTTCCTGGGAGAACGACCCCCCAGAAAGCTGCAACCCCCCCCCCCCCCCCCCCCCCATCGTGACATAAAATACTTCTTACCATTAATGCGACTTCTTGAACTGGTGCGGTAGAAAACCGACGGATGGATTTAAATGCATGAGAATGTTTTATATTTTATACAATATTTTTAGCACTGTGATTACCAGCTAAATTATTCATAATTATCGCGTTAAGCAATGCCAGCTAAGATTTATCTGAGAGCCAGATGCAGTCATCAAAATAGCCACATCTGGCTCTAGAGCCATAGGTTCCCTACCCCTGGTATATATATTACTCGAGTTGGTAAATTTTTGCTGTAAATATTGTAACGGTTGGCTACGGGGTGTTAGCCAATGGCTTTGGCTGGGGGGCGGGACTTTCGGGGAAGATAGGGAAGTGACGCTATTGACAGGAAGTGTTGGTTCGAGTTTTGCCGGGAAAGGTCCTTTTTTTGTTTTAAATGTTGACCCTGCATTATTTTTTTTTTTTTATTTTTTTTTACAGAAACCTAAAATAATTGGCTCGGAAATGCTCTACCTCTGTTTTTGTTGTTTTAACTGATTTGTGAAATACCCTTCACCTATGGCAGTGGTCACCAACCTTTTTGAAACCAAGAGCTACTTCTTGGGTACCGATTAATGCGAAGGGCTACCACTTTGAATAAATTGCCAGGAAGAGCCAATTTGCTCAATTTATTTTTAATAAATAAATCTATATATTTATATATATATGGATGGATGGATATATATATATATATATATATATACATATATATATATATACATATATATATATATATATATACATATATATTGTAGCTGAGATAGGCGCCAGCGCCCCCCGCGACCCCGAAAGGGAGTAAGCGGTAGAAAATGGATGGATGGATATATATATATATATATATATATATATATATATATATATATATATATATATATATATATATATATATATATATATATATATATATATATATATATATATATATATATATATATATATATATATGTATATATATATATATATAAATGGGTATTTCTGGCTGTCATTCCGTCGTACATTTTTTTTCCTTTATGGAAGGTATTTTGTAGAGAATAAATGATGAAAAAAACACTTAATTGAACGGTTTAAAAGAGTAGAAAACACACACAAAAATAAAATTACATTTTGAAACATAGTTTATCTTCAATTTCGACTCTTTAAAATTCAAAATTCAACCAAAAAAAATGAAGAGAAGAACTAGCTAATTCGAATCTTTTTGAAAAAAATTCAAAAATAATTTATGGAACATCATTAGTAATTTTTCCTGATTAAGGTTAATTTTAGAATTTTGATGACATGTTTTAAATAGGTTAAAATCCAGTGTGCACTTTGATAGAAAATATAACAAATTGGACCAAACTATATTTCTAACAAAGACAAATCATTATTTCTTCTATATTTTCCAGAACAACATTTTTAAAATAAATTCAAAAGACTTTGAAATAAGATTTAAATTAGATTCTACAGATTTTCTAGATTTGCCAAAATATTTTTTGGGAAAATTAATCATAATAAGTTTGAAGAAATATTTCACAAATATTTTTCGTCGAAAAAACAGAAGCTAAAATGAAAAATTAAATTAAAATGTGTTTATTATTCCTTACAATAATAAAAACAAAAAACTTGAACATTGATTTAAATTGTCGGGAAAAAATAGGAAGGAATTTAAAAGGTAAAAAAGGAATATATGTGTTTAAAAATCCTAGAATCATTTTTAAGGTTGTATTTTTTCTTCAAAAATGTCTTTCTGAAAGTTATTAGAAGCAAAGTAAAAAAAAAAAAAAAAACTTATTTAAACAAGTGAAGACCAAGTCTTTAAAATATTTTTGGGGGATTTTCAAATTGTATTCGAGTTTTGTCTTTCTTAGAATTAAAAATGTCGAGCGAAGCGAGACCAGCTTGCTAGTAAATAAATAAAATTGAGGCAGCTCACTGGTAAGTGCTGCTATTTGAGCTATTTTTAGAACAGGCCAGCGGGCTACTCATCTGGTCCTCACGGGCTACCTGGTGCCCGCGGGCACCGCGTTGGTGACCCCTGACCTATGGTGTATTCTCTGAGAACATCTGTTTTTGTTTCAAATGTTTTTAGGCATTATTTATATTTTTTTACATTAGTATGGTCCACTAGACTGAGAAGAGACATTTTAAAGAATGGGCTGTTACCCGTTTTTTGTTTAAATATAATTAACCTGTTTTGAGGCATTATTTATGTGTATATTATATACAAGAGGTTATTTTGAATATTGCTACCTCTGTACCTTTTCTAAAACTGTGAATGTTACATACTATAAGTGTGATTTATTTTGTTATACTGTCAACAGAGGAAAACAAATGCTTTATTTAAATAAATATATTATTTATAAAGCAAGTTCAAGTATCATTGGCAAATCTTCACCTAGTCCCAGCCTTGGCATATATGTGTCCTCTTTTTGGGATTTCAGAATATGGTCAGCCTATCCAAAATGGCTCTTTCAATGTTCTGGGTTGCCTACCCCTGCGTTAGTGGAAAAGCGGCAAATAAGTGAAAGCGACAGAGACGTTGCCATGGAGACGAGGGTTTTCTTACGTGCCTGGCTGCGGTCGCACCGCGACACCTGTCTGTCAGCAATAACAGTCCCCGATAACCTGTACAAATTCAAACCGTTATTTTTTTTTTTATTGTTTAATTCACATTGCCTCACACGATGAACACTACATATATTTCTATGTGATGTCGGATAGCACTTTTTTGCGCTCGCTAACCCGGTACTTTTCCCGGCGCTGCTGTAGGAAGGAAAAGCGGAATGACACACTTTGCGGAAATAACATTCTGCGTGCATCGGCTAAGTACAAACATTTTCCACAACCCCAAACATGTCTTTTTCAAAGCTTTGTGATGTGAGAAAGGTTTGTGATGAGCAAAGACAATTCCAGGAAAAGTGGGAGATGCACTATTTCTTTGTTGACCACAGGGGCACCCCGACATGACTTATTTGCACAGAGTAAAAAAAAAAAAAAAAAGAAATATTTTCTTGCGGCCCAGCCTCTGCATCCAGTGGCCCCCAGGTAAATTGAGTTTGAGACCCCTGATCTAATTGTAAAGCCGTTGAGGTTGTTTGGGAAGGTGCCAGGGGTCATGACACCCTCTGCTCAGGCCACAAGTTGCAAGCTGATATGACACAGGCGTCATGTTTGCATTTTTCCGAAGTGAATCAAACCACTTTTGAAATATTCGCTTCCTGCTTTTTGATAGATTGATTGAGACTTTCATTAGTAGATTGCACAGTACGGTACATTTTCCGTACACTTGACCACTAAATAATGCCCATCCATCTTATTCCGCTTATACGAGGTCGGGTCGCGGGGGCAGCAGCCTAAGCAGGGAAGCCCAGACTTCCCTCTCCCCAGCCACTTCGTCCAGCTCCTCCCGGGGGATCCCGAGGCATTCCCAGGCCAGCCGGGAGACATAATCTTCCCAACGTGTCCTGGGTCTTCCTCGTGGCCTCCTACAGGTTGGACGTGCCCTAAACACCTCCCTCGGGAGGCGTTCGGGTGGCAATAACACCCGAATAAGTTTTTCAACTTGTTTGAGTCTAGGTCCACGTTAATCAATTCATGGTACCAATATATACTATCAGCATAATACAGTATATATTTTATGCTTTTATTTAATTTATTTACAGACATACATCGTTTTGTATTTACAAACCCCGTTTTCATATGAGTTGGGAAATTGTGTTAGATGTAAATATAAACGGAATACAATGGTTTGCAAATCCTTTTCAACCCATATTCAGTTGATTATGCTTCAAAGACAACAGATTTGATGTTCAAAATGAACTTTTTTTTTTTTTTTTGCAAATAATCATTAAGTTTAGAATTTGATGCCAGCAACACGTGCCAAAGTAGTTGGCAAAGGGCATGTTCACCACTGTGTTACATCACCTTTTCTTTTAACAACACTCAATAAACGTTTGGGAACTGAGGAAACTAATTGTTGAAGCTTTG
Organism: Nerophis ophidion; assembly: GCF_033978795.1. Classification (NCBI taxonomy): domain Eukaryota; kingdom Metazoa; phylum Chordata; class Actinopteri; order Syngnathiformes; family Syngnathidae; genus Nerophis; species Nerophis ophidion. Next base: position 18,053,517 of record NC_084631.1, on the reverse strand, counting down.
AAAGTGGAATTCTTTACCATTCTTGTTTTATGTAGAGCTTCAGTCGTTCAACAGTCCTGGTTCTCCACTGTCGTATTTTACGCTTCATAACGCGCCACACATTTTCGATGGGAGACAGGTTTGGACTGCAGGCGGGTCAGGAAAGCACTCGCACTCTTTTTTTACAAAGCCACGCTGTTGTAACTCGTGCTGAATGTGATGTGGCATTGTCTCGCTGAAATGAGAAAGACGGCGCTTAGATGCCAGCAAATGTTGTTCCAAAACCTGTATGTACCTTTCAGTATTAATGCTGCCTTCACAGATGTGTAAGTTTCCCATGCCTTGGGCACTAATGCACCGCCATACCATCACAGATGCTGGCTTTTGAACTTTGCGTTGATAACAGTCTGGATGGTTCACTTCTTTTTTGGTCTGGATGACACGATGTCGAATATTTCCAAAAACAATTTGAAATGTGGACTTGTCAGACCACAGAACACTTTTCCACTTTGCATTAGTCCAGAGAAGCTGGCGGCGATTCTGGATGTTGTTGATAAATGGCTTTCGCTTTGCATAGTAGAGCTTTAACTTGCACTTACAGATGTAGCCACGAACTGTATTTAGTGACAGTGGTTTTCTGAAGTGGTCCTGAGCCCATGTGGTGATATCCTTTAGAGATTGATGTCGGTTTTTGATACAGTGCCGTCTGAGGGATCGAAGGTCACGGTCATTCAATGTTGGTTGATGATATTATGAACCGTAGATGTTGAAATCCCTAAATTTCTTGCAATTGCACTTTGAGCAACCCATCCATCCATCCATCCATCCATCCTCTTCCGCTTATCCGATGTCGGGTCGCGGGGGCAACAGCCTAAGCAGGGAAACCCAGACTTCCCTCTCCCCAGCCACTTCGTCTAGCTCTTCCCGGGGGATGCCGAACTTTGAGAAACATTGTTCTTAAACTGTTTGACTATTTGCTCAGGCAGTTGTGGACAAAGGGGTGTAACTCGCCTCATCCTTTCTTGTGAAAGACTGATAATTTTTTGGGAAGCTGTTTTTATACCCAATCATGGCACCCACCTGTTCCCAATTAGCCTGCACACCTGTGGGATGTTCCAAATAAGTGTTTGATGAGCATTCCTCAACTTTATCAGTATTTATTACCACCTTTCCCAACTTCTTTGTCACGTGTTGCTGGCATCAAATTCTAAAGTTAATGATTATTTGCAAAAAAAATGTTTCAGTTTGAACATCAAATATGTTGTCTTTGTAGCATATTCAACTGAATATGGGTTGAAAATGATTTGCAAATCATTGTATTCCGTTTATATTTACATCCAACACAATTTCCCAACTCATATGGAAACGGGGTTTGTACATCTGTCACCGTGATTATTTTGTATAATATGACCACTTGCATGATCTAAGAATGTATCATTAATTATAGTATTGTTCTCATATTTTTTATTAACATGCAGGCTAAATTGTGGCCCTATGCAGAAATGTACTTGCCCCCCCCCCCTCATCACATTTTTCACACTTTTACTTATGTAAAACCATTGCTATACTTCTTTAAAATCAAACTTGAATACAGTTTGATGTATTTTTTGTACAAACTGTAAATTATTATTCACAATGAATCAATAATTATTTTTTAATGCTCAGTGGTCTTGTGGTTAGAGTGTCTGCCCTGAGATCGGTAGGTCGTGAGTTCAAACCCCGGCCGAGTCATACCAAAGACTATAAGAATGGGACCCATTATATCCCTGCTTGGTACTCAGCATCAAGGGTTGGAATTGGAGGTTAAATCACCAAAAATGATACCCGGGCACGGACACTGCTGCTGCTCACTGCTCCCCTCACCTCCCAGGGAGTGAGGGTGATGGGTCAAACGCAGAGGATAAACTCACCACACCCAGTGTGTGTGTGTGACTATCATTGGTACTATAATTTCATCCATCCATCCATTTTCTGCCGCTTATTCCCGTTCGGGGTCGCGGGGGGCGCTGGCGCCTATCTCAGCTACAATAGGGCGGAAGGCGGGGTACACCCTGGACAAGTCGCCACCTCATCGCAGGGCCAACACAGATAGACAGACAACATTCACACTCACATTCACACACTAGGGCCAATTTAGTGTTGCCAATCAACCTATCCCCAGGTGCATGTCTTTGGAAGTGGGATGTTTTTAAAATTAATATTACATTACAATTATTATTAATAATTAAAACAATATTGATTAAAATGGGATACATTGTTAAATTATTTATCAATCAAATTTAAGTGCAAACAAATCAGGCGTCATGTTTGCATTTTTCGGAACTGAATCAAACCATTTTTGAAATATTTGTATTATCATACTGGCTAAATTGGGGCTCTATGCAGAAATGTGTTTCCCCCACTCCTCATTGCATTTTTTTTTTTTCGATCTTTTATTTGTGAAACCATTTTTAAACTTTTTTACTGTTAAAATCACATTTGACAATCATACATCGCTCACTCGGACCTTTCATACATGCACTCATCTACTCATCACATCAGCACTTGAGGAGAGAGGTGCACTTGGGCTTTAACAACTCAGGGTTTACAGTATTGAGCAGGGGTCACCAACCTTTTTGAAACCAAGAGCTACTTCTTGGGTAATGATTAATGCGAATGGCTACCAGTTTGATACACACTTAAATAAATTGCCAGAAATAGCCAATTTGCTCAATATACCTTTAATAAATAAATCTATATATATTAAAAAATATGGGTATTTCTGTCCGTCATTCCGTCTTACATTTTTTTTCCTTTTACGGAAGGTTTTTTGTAAAGAATAAATGATTAAAAAACACTTAATTGAAAGGTTTAAAAGAGGAAAAAACAGGAAAAAAAAAAGAAAATTAAATTTTGAAACATAGTTTATCTTCAATTTTGACTCTTTAAAATTCAAAATTCAACTGAAAAAAAATGAAGAGAAAAACTAGCTAATTTGAATCTTTTTGAAAAAATTAAAAAAAGAATTTATGGAACATCATTAGTAATTTTTCCTGATTAAGATTAATTGTGACGCTTGTGTGGCATTGTAATGCCGGATTGGTTCTTCCGGGGATGCGTCGAAGCGATGAACACAACAAGGTAAGTTATAAATGGATTTATTAAATAATAAAAGGCTAGGAACAAAAACACTGCTGTAAAGAGAAAGCAAACCAAAAACAGAAAAACACTTCCTCAGCATGTGAGCTGGAATAAACAAATGGCTTAGCGTAAAAGCTAGCGAGAATATACATACAAAGATGAAGGTCGAGAGTCGTCACTGTTGCGCGTGGGCAAATTAGGATCCGAGGAAGACTGAACAGAAAAGGCTGGCTTATAAAGGAGGGTGATTAGCTGAAGCAGGTGTGCGGTACGAGTGTAGCAGGTGAACTAATGAGTAACCAGAGTGATGGGCAAAACAGGAAATAAACGGGTCAGACTGAGAATGAAACAAAAATGGAAATAACAAACATGTGAAGATCTGAGCAGCAGATCGCAACAGTATTCCCCCCCAACAAAAGACAGATACCAGATGTCTCAAAAACACAAACAAAAACTTGAACCCCCTCCCCAAAACCAGAAAGTCCACAAACGAAGGGAGGGCGGAGGGTCGCCAGATCGCATGTCCCCGAATCCACCGAGGACACATCATGTGGCGGCGGCGGGTGGAACGCTGCTGCCGAACAAGTTTTGGCGGGCGACCTCGAAAAGGCCACATTAGTGGCCGCCTCGCAGGATGAGGTGCCCGGCGAGGCGGACGACCCGGGCACGGCCACATCCGTGGCCGACATGGAGGAGGGAGTATCTGGCGAGGAGGATGACCTCGCAGAGGCCACGCCCGTGGTCGACGTGGTGGACGACGCCTCAGCACCGAAATCCCAGCAGGCTTGGAAGCAGCAGACGAGGGTGCGGGGACTGCAGCCAAAGCAGGCCCGAGTGCAGCTGGCGAGGATGATGCGGGTGCTGCAGCCGAAGAAGGCGTCGGAGGCGGCCTGGGAGCCGCAGGAGTCGTCGGAGGCGGCCTGGGAGCCGCAGGAGTCGTCGGAGGCGGCCTGGGAGCCGCAGGAGTCGTCGGAGGCGGCCTGGGAGCCGCAGGAGTCGTCGGAGGCGGCCTGGGAGCCGCAGGAGTCGTCGGAGGCGGCCTGGGAGCCGCAGGAGTCGTCGGAGGCGGCCTGGGAGCCGCAGGAGTCGTCGGAAGCGGCCTGGGAGCCGCAGGAGTCGTCGGAGGCGGCCTGGGAGCCGCAGGAGTCGTCGTAGAGGCAGGCGTATTAGTCGTCGGCAGTGCTTGGCGGCGTGGAGCTGGTACCGGCGCTTGGCGGCGTGGAGCTGGTACCGGCGCTTGGTGGCGTGGAGCTGGTACTGGAGTAGGCTCCAGCCCTGTCGACACAGTTGTAGGCTCCAGCCCTGTTGTCGACGTTGGTGTGGGCTCCAGCCCCGTCGTCGACACTGGTGCTGGAGTAGGCTCCAGCTCTGGAGCTGGTACTGGAGTGGGCTCCAGCTTTGGAGCTGGTGCTGGAGTGAGATCCAGGCTAAAGTCTGTAACTGGTATGAGAACCAGTTCTGGGTCGGAGGCTGGTGTGAGAACCAGGTGGGAGTCTAGTGCTGGTTTGAGAACCAGGCTAGAGTTCAAAACTGGTGTGAGAACCAGACTAGAGTTCAAAACTGGTGTGAGAACCAGGCCCGAAAAAGCTGCTGGTGTGTGAACCAGGCGAGAGTCGAATTCTGGCGTGAAAACCAGGTTAGTGTCATGTGCTGGTGTGAGAACCAGACTGGGAGCAGTGCAGAACACCGGTGGTGGAGGACGTGCTGGAGGTAATGACCTCGCGAGTCCGAACACCGGTGGAGGAGGTCTACAAGGCCGTTGAGACTTGGCCGGGGGAAAAACAGGTGGAGGAGGTCTACAAGGCCGTTGAGACTTGGCCGGGGGAAAATCAGGTAGAGGAGGTCTACAAGGCCGTTGAGACTTGGCCGGGGGAAAAACAGGTGGAGGAGGTCTACAAGGCCGTTGAGACTTGGCCAGGGGAAAAACAGGTGGAGGAGGTCTACATGGTGGCTGTGGTTTAGAGGGTAGTATCTGTGCTACCTCCGTAGCACAGCTATAGGTCATAGCCCCTTCCTCCAGACGGGGATCCCAGACCCGTTCCCTATGGTCAGGGACTGACCTTAAGGGAGGGTGGTGGGAGGCTTGGAGGCGGGCCGACTCCTCCCCTTTAATTTGTCCAGAATTTCCTTTAGAAAAGGGAGGAAACACCTTGGACTTGGCCGGAGAATGAGGTTTTAAAGGAGGTGTAGGAGAAAAACTAGGTGACTGAGGTTGACTAGAATAATAAGAAAAAATATCCTGATAATTCTGTATCTTGTCATGAATGTTATTGATATTCAAAAAAGGTTGGGAATGAGAATTACTGTCCACAATATAAAAATCTTCTGAAAAAATGTCATCAACAGAGGCCGGTGTTGCGTCACCGGTGGGCGTTCCCCAATTGACGTCATCGCTTGTGTCAGAAAAAGTGTCATGGCAGCTTAAGGAATGATTTGAAAAAAAACAAGCAGGATTACCGGTAATGACGGGTGAATCCTGGACGGGGTGAAACTTGCTGTGTCCATGGGGAGGAATAAGTGGTGCTGGAACATTACTGCCGTGCGGGGGACCTCTCCACTGGACCCCCCGCCTCTTCGGGGCAGCGCGAACGGCTTCGGAGGGGACTTCAGGCCCACAGTCAAGTCTTTCCTGCTCCCAAGCCACGAGCTCCAACCACAAACCCAAGTCGAAGGGTTCCTCCCGTGGTTTCGACGCGGAAAAACATTTTGATGCTCGGATCCTACTGTGACAACTCTTCTTCGGCATTGTAATGCCGGTGTGGTTTTCCCGTGGATGCGTCGAAGCGATGAACACAACAAGGTAAGTTATAAATGGATTTATTAAATAATAAAAGGCTAGGAACAAAAACACTGCTGTAAAGAGAAAGCAAACCAAAAACAGAAAAACACTTCCTCAGCATGTGAGCTGGAATAAACAAATGGCTTAGCGTAAAAGCTAGCGAGAATATACATACAAAGATGAAGGTCGAGAGTCGTCACTGTTGCGCGTGGGCAAATTAGGATCCGAGGAAGACTGAACAGAAAAGGCTGGCTTATAAAGGAGGGTGATTAGCTGAAGCAGGTGTGCGGTACGAGTGTAGCAGGTGAACTAATGAGTAACCAGAGTGATGGGCAAAACAGGAAATAAACGGGTCAGACTGAGAATGAAACAAAAATGGAAATAACAAACATGTGAAGATCTGAGCAGCAGATCGCAACATTAATTTTAGAATTTGATGACATGTTTTAAATAGGTTAAAATCCAATCTGAAATTTGTTAGAATAAATAACAAATTGGATCAAATTATATTTCTAACAAAGATAAATCATTATTTCTTCTAGATTTCCCAGAACAAAAATTAAAAAAAAAAAAAAAAAAAATTTGAAATAACATTTACATTTGATTCTACAGATTTTCAAGATTTGCCAGAATATTTTTTGGGGAATTTTAATCATAAATTTGAAGAAATAATTCACAAATATTCTTCGTCGAAAAAACAGAAGCTAAAATGAAGAATTGAATTAAAATGTATTTATTATTCTTTACAATAAAAAAAAAAAACTTGAACATTGATTTAAATTGTCAGGAAAGAAGAGAAAGGAATTTAAAAGGTAACAAGGTATATGTGTTTGAAAATCCTAAAATCATTTTTAAGGTTGTATTTTTTCTCTAAAATTGTCTTTCTGAATGTTATAAGAAGCAAAGTAAAAAAAATAAATGAATTTATTTAAACAAGTGAAGACCAAGTCTTTAAAATATTTTCTTGTATTTTCAAATTCTATTCGAGTTTTGTCTCTCTTAGAATTAAAAATGTCGAGCAAAGCGAGACCAGCTTGCTAGTAAATAAATAAAATGTACAAAATAGAGGCAGCACACTGGTAAGTGCTGCTATTTGAGCTATTTTTAGAACAGGCCAGCGGGCTACTCATCTGGTCCTTACGGGCTACCTGGTGCCCGGGGGCACCATGTTGGTGACCCCTGGTATAGACAGTATTAGAAAAAGTACCCGGATATTGTATGTATGCATCCATCCTGCACTGGCTCAGGATCAACCGACGATCCAGACCATAGCAAAATGGATTAGTATTCCTCGGCATCAAGGATCCTCAGGGAGTGGTCACTGGATCACCTCCTGGGGACCTCTCCACCGTTCAAACTTAAAAAAAAAAAAAAGAAGAAAGTCTCATTTTCGTGGCTGGATCAGATGCAAGTATAAACACAAAAAAAGCGAGTAAACTGTAACAAAACCATATCAAAAGTGTCACAAAAAAGTAATGGTAGTATGGGAGCAATACACAAAATAATAACAATGATAAAAAAAGGAATAAAACTACGAAAAATATATATATATTTTTCTCCCCCTTGTTTTTTAAAATCACACTTCAATTAAATTTGACGCATGTTTTGTACAAACTGTACATTATTAATCAAAATAAATTAATCTGCATTCCATCCATCATCTTCCGCTTATCCGAAGTCGGGTCGCGGGGCCAGCAGCCTAAGCAGGGAAGCCCATACTTCCCTCTCCCCAGCCATTCCGTCCAGCTCCTCCCGGGGGATCCTGAGGTGTTCCCAGGCCAGCCGGGAGACATAGTTTACCCAATGTGTCCTGGGTCTTCCCCGTGGCCTCCTACTGGTCGGACGTGACCTAAACACCTCCATACGGAGGCGTTCAGGGGGGCATCCTGACCAGATGCCCGAACCACCTCATCTGGCTCCTCTCGATGTGGACATCTGTATTATTCATCCATCCATCCATTTCCTACCGCTTATTCCCTATGGGGTAACAGGGGGGCGCTGGTGCCTATCTCAAATACAATCGGGCGGAAGGCGGGGTACACCCTGGACAAGTCGCCACCTCATCGCAGGGCCCTGTATTATTCAATTTAATAGAATTAATATTACATTACAATTATTATTAATAATTAAAACAATATTAATTAAAGTGGGATACATTGAATACTTTGTATAGTTCAAGACTTACGGTCATTTGAAAACATGACTGACTGCACATCATAATGTCAGCTACACTTTCCATCTTAAAAAACTAAAAAAAATATTTGAGAATGTCCGGCAGGCCAGATTGAAAAGCTTAACGGGGCCCATGTGGCCCCCGGTACCCTAGGTCGCTGCCCCCCACACACACTTCATATCTTTACATGCAATAAAAACAAAGTCTCCAAGGCAGACGCATCCAGTAACAAAAATATTATCTGCATAATTGAACTTACAGCACCATAAGCTTAACCTAATAAATGATTGTGGCTACTCTGTGTTAGACCTTTAGCCTGTTTTTGTTTCACGCTTAAAATCGCTCTGATTAGCACATTTTCACTTTGGCCCTTGGAGGAAAAAACGTTTGATTGTATTCTATCCTGATTGTTAAGTTAAAAAGTTAATGTACCAATGATTGTCACACACACACTAGGTGTGGTGAAATTATTCTCTGCATTGGACCCATGACCCTTGATCACCGCCTGGGAGGTGAGGGGAGCAGTGAGCAGCAGCGGTGGCCGCGCCCGGGAATAATTTTTGGTGATCAAACCCCCAATTCCAACCCTTAATGCTGAGTGCCAAGCAGGGAGGTAATGGGTCCCATTTTTGTAGTCTTTGGTAAAACTCGGCTGGGGGGGTTTGAACTCACAACCTACCGATCTCAGGGTGGACACTCTAACCACTAGAACACTGAGTAAACCAATGGTTTTCAAACTTGTTACACCAAGTACTACCTCAAAAAAAAACTCTCCATGCACCACCATAATGACCAACACTAAACTACAGTAGCGTAGTAGGCTTACGTATTCATTGAAAACAGGGCCATGGTTTTATTCAACAAGTTTATTTTATGTTTTAGGCCTCTGTACACACAGTTTAAACAGCAACACTTTTTGACTATCCATCCATCCATCTTCTTCCGCTTATCCGAGGTCGGGTCGTGGGGGCAACAGCCTAAGCAGGGAAACCCAGACTTCCCTCTCCCCAGCCACATCGTCTAGCTCTTCCCGGGGTATCCCGAGGCGTTTCCAGGCCAGCCGGGAGACATAGTCTTCCCAACGTGTCCTGGGTCTTCCCCGTGGCCTCCTACCGGTTGGACGTGCCCTAAACACCTCCCTAGGGAGGCATTCGGGTGGCATCCTGACCAGATGCCCGAACCACCTCATCTGGCTCCTCTCGATGTGAAGGAGCAGCGGCTTTACTTTGAGTTCCTCCCGGATGGCAGAGCTTCTCACCCTATCTCTAAGGGAGAGCCCCGCCACCCGGCGGAGGAAACTCATTTCGGCCGCTTGTACCCGTGATCTTATCCTTTTGGTCATAACCCAAAGCTCATGACCATAGGTGAGGATGGAAACGTAGATCGACCGGTAAATTGAGAGCTTTGCCTTCCGGCTCAGCTCCTTCTTCACCACAACGGATCGGTACAACGACCGCATTATTGAAGACGCCGCATCGATTTGCCTGTCGATCTCACGATCCACTCTTCCCTCACTCGTGAACAAGACTCCTAGGTACTTGAACTCCTCCACTTGGGGCAGGGTCTCCTCCCCAACCCGGAGATGGCATTCCACCCTTTTCTGGGCGAGTTTTTGACTATAGGAAACTAAAACACTCTACCTTAATCGAGTGATGATTTGGCGTACCACTGTTTGAGAATCACTGCCATAAACATACACTGCACACAGGTAAGTGGAATGCAACTGCCTAATTTAAAATACTTCTAAAAAACAGCAGTAAAATACTTATCATTGTTAAAATAATAATTTTGACAATGTCAGTCAAAATTAAGCGTTAGTCTATTAGTAAAACAAGAATTTTGATAATGTTTTAGTTTAGATATGACTGGCAATAGAGATAAGAGGCCAAACATTCTGTTTAAAATGGCATTTCTGCTAATAGCATGTTGACACTAATTTAGTACCCATATGAGCGATTCAACAAAAAGTAGCATTTTAAAAGTAAAAGTAAACAAATCACATGGAGCAATCAAGGCTGCTCACACAGTCACTAAAGTGGGCACAATGTTTGACAGATCAACTTGATGTGTATTATATTCATCCATGACAGCATTTTTATTGTAAATTGTGAGGTGTCTGTTAAAATCATGTTTGTTTTTATAAATGATGACAGGTGTGAACAAGAGCATGTATTGTCTTTGTGTGATGATGTAAATGAGATGTGATTGTATTGTTTCTTAAGTATGTGTCCATTAAAGGGCATTTTATGACTTTTCTTAACTTGATTACGTGATATGGTATGATTTTATTGTCATCATTTTATTGCATGATTGTTGTATCCCTTTAATTTAGGTAGCCAGGGACTGCAGATGGAAATTATCTATTTAGCTATAATCTGGTACAAAACATACAATGGGCCAAAAAAGTATTTAGTCAGCCACCGATTGTGCAAGTTCTCCCTCTTAAAATGATGACAGAGGTCTGTAATTTTCATCATAGGTATACTTCAACTGTGAGAGACAGAATGTGAAAAAAAAAATCCAGGAATTCACATTGTAGGAATTTTAAAGAATTGATTTGTAAATTATGGTGGACATTAAGTATTTGGTCAACCATTCAAAGCTCTCACTGATGGAAGGAGGTTTTAGCTAAAAATCTCACGATACATGGCCCCATTCATTCTTTCCTTAACACGGATCAATCGTCCTGTCCCCTTAGCAGAAAAACAGCCCCAAAGCATGATGTTTCCACCCCCATGCTTCACAGTAGGTATGGTGTTCTTGGGATGCAACTCAGTATATTCTTCTTCTTCCAAACAGGACAAGTTGAGTTTATACCAAAATGGATACATGGATGATACAGCAGAAGATTGGGAGAATGTCATGTGGTCAGATGAAACCAAAATAGAACATTTTGGTATAAACTCAACTCGTCGTGTGACGATGTGCGCGTGACGTCATGGGTTGTAGGGCTCCTCACATCCTCACATTGTTTACAATCATAGCCAGCAGCAGCTATAGCTATTCGGACCGAGAAAGCGACAATTAACCCATTAATTTGAGCGAGGATGAAAGATTCGTGGATGAGGAAATTTAGAGTGAAGGACTAGAAAAAAAGTAAAAAAAAATAAAAAAAGGCGATTGCAGTGGGAGCGATTCAGATGTTTTTAGACACATTTACTAGGATAATTCTAGGAAATCTTTTATCTGCCTATTGTGTTGCTAGTGTTTTAGTGAGTTTAATAGTACCTGAAATTCGGAGGGGTATGGCCACAGGTGTGTTGACGCCAGAGTCTCTGAGGGAAGCAGGACAGAAGCTCCGCTGATCTACGGTAAGAGCCGACTTATTACCACAATTTTCACACCGAAAACTGCCAGTTGACATGTAGTCGGGATCCATGTGCGCTTGACCACTCTGATCTACAGTAAAGCTTCACCTCCGGGAATTTTTAAAAGGAAACACTGTGTGTTTGTGTGGCTAAAGGCTAAAAGCTTCCCACCTCCATCTTTCTACTTTGACTTCTCCATTATTAAAAGCAGACTACTTATAGCTTGGATCGGGCTGGAAAATAATGTCCACTAGAACCCGAGAAGACAAACGCACGCGTCATCATATGAGTCATCACACCGCCATGTTTTCAACAGGAAACTTTGCGGGAAATTTAAAATTGCAATTTAGTAAACTAAAATGGCCGTATTGACATGTGTTGCAATGTTAATATTTCATCATTGATTTATAAACTATCAGACTATAGGCCTTTAAAGGCCTACTGAAACCCACGACTACCCACCACGCAGTCTGATAGTTTATATATCAATGATGAAATATTAACATTGCAACACATGCCAATACGGCCGGTTTAGTTTAATAAATTGCAAGTTTTAATTTCCCGCAGAGTTTCTTGTTGAAAACGTCGCGGAATGATGACGTGCACGCGTGACATCATGGACTGTCAGGAAATATGATTGTAGCACCATTTGCGGCTAAAAGTCGTCTCTTTTCATCGTGCAATTAAACAGTATTCTGGACATCTGTGTTGCTGAATCTTTTGCAATTTGTTCAATTAATATTGGAGAAGTCAAAGTCGAAAGATGGAGTTGGGAAGCTTTAGCCTTTAGCCACAAAAACACACGGTGATTCCTTGTTTAAAATTCCCGGAGGTGAAGCTTTGCTATGGATCAGAGCGGTCAAGTGAACATGGATCCCGACCACTTGTCAACCGGCAGGTTTCGGTGAGAAAATTGTGGTAAAAAGTCGCCTCTTACCGGAGATCAGCTGAGCTTGTGCCGTCCATGCAGCTGCCGTCGACTTCCCTCAGAGACTGGCGACAAGACACCCGTGGACACACACCTCCGACTATCAAGTACTATTTAATCTCACTAAAACACTAGCAACAAAATAGAAAGATAAGGGATTTCCCAGAATTATCCTCATGAATGTGTCTAAAAACATCTGAATCCGTCCCAATGCAATCGTTTTTTTTTTTTACTTTATTTATTTTATTTTTTTTCTAGTCCTTCGCTATGAATACCCTCATCCACGAATCTTTCATCCTCGCTCAAATTAATGGGAAAATTGTCGTTTTCTCGGTCCGAATAGCTCTTGCTGCTGGAGGCTCCCATTATAAAGAATGTGAGGACGTGAGGAGCCCTCACCCTTGTGACGTAATCGTCTGCAACTATCGGTAAAGGCAAGGATTTTTTATCAGCACCAAAAGTTGCGACCTTTATCGTGGATGTCCTCTACTAAATCCTTTCAGCAAACATATGGCAATATCGTGAAATGATCAAGTATGACACATAGAATGGACCTGCTATCTCCGTTTAAATAAGAAAATCTAATTTCAGTAGGCCTTTAATGTGGAGGATACAAAAGGAGGGGAAAAAAAGCATATTCCACAGTTCATTTTATCGTGCATTTTGTTTCTGAGGGTTGCAAATTTCAACGATTCTGTGGAATGACCCTTAACCACTACATTACAATTAAGAAGTAGAAAGTAAAACAAAACAAAACAAAACAAAGACTTAAGTTTCAAGACATGGGCGACCCATTTGGCAAATGCATTAATAGCAGAGGAGTGCTTCTTAAGAGCGTCACTATCCTCCAGAAAGCTACACACTCCTCCTCCTGGCTACTTGGTGGCACAATATTCAGACAGGGTGAAAAAGTCACGCTCGTATTTTATCGGCCAATTAGCTCAGAAGAGGGGCACTAATTAGCAGGGCTGGCTGGGAGACGAGCCAGGATTCTGTGGTTGGCCAGCGCTCATCACTGGGGTACGTCGGTGACGAAAAGGTCTGGCTGCTGTTCCAAAGTGCTACTTTTCAGTCCATGGGTGCCGTGCTCGCCCAACTGCTACCAAGTGGAGGAGAAAGTGGGAATGTTGCAGTTTGAAGATTTTTTTTCTGTCATTTCGAATACCATATTTCCTTGAATTGCCGCCGGGGCGCTAATTAATTTAAAACCTCTTACCACTCCTGCGCTTACCAAAGGCATGCGGTAAAAGTAAGCATGCGCAAATTATTTTAAAACCTCTTCTCACTCCCGCACTTACCAAAGGTATGCAGTAAAAATTTGAGTGTGATGTAAGCTTGGACCTTAAATCCTACTGAATAGCTCTTAATCTTCTACCCTTTATGCGATTTCAAATTACCGGTATTGAAATCAGCCTCCTCCATTTTGAAAATGATGACAGTGAAAGTGTCACTCGTGACGTCACGAGTTTGACCCGGCGGCAGAGGTGGGTAGTAACGCGCTACATTTACTCCGTTACATTTACTTGAGTAACTTTTGGGATAAATTGTACTTTTACGAGTAGTTTTTATGCAACATACTTTTACTTTTACTTGAGTATATTTATAGAGAAGAAACGCTACTTTTACTCCGTTCCATTTATCTACATTCAGCTCGCTACTCGCTACTTTTTTTTATCGATCTGTTAATGTTTGTTTTGGTTAATGACAGAGCTTCAAAGTAGAATCTACGCATGCCTGCGTTTCACCAATCACATGCAGTCACTGGTGACGTTGGACCAATCAAACAGAGCCAGGCGGTCACATGACCGTCACACGTGGAACCCAACTTAAATAAGTTGAAAAACGTATTGGGGTGTTACCATTTAGTGGCCAATTGTGCAGAATATGTACTGTACTGTGCAATCTACTAATAAAAGTTTCCATCAATCAATCAAAAGTGTAAAGAAAAAAAGGCACTTTTTATTTCAACCGTACTTCCTGTCAAAAGCCTAAAGACTGATCGCACAGTTCCTGTCTTCACAATAAAAGTGCCGCTCCATCGCGCCTGCGCCTGCGCTAACAAAATAAGAGTCTCCGAAAGCCAGCGCAAACAAGCTGGCAAGCTACGGAGTTTGCCGCCAATGTATTTCTTGTAAAGTGTTTAAAAACGAATATGGAAGCTGGGCAGATAAGATGCCAAAAACCAACTACTTTCATGTGGTATTAGACAGAAAAGAGGAACTTTTTTCTCCTCCATTTGAAAACGTGGACGTCAGAGTCCAATCATTGCAAGTCATCAGAATCAGGTAATACAACAACTTATATTCTTGTCTTCATGAAAGATAGGAATCTATATGTTAAACATGCATGTATATTCATTAAAACACCTTCAACATGTGAACAAAAACGGCAAAATAAATAAATATAAATGATATACTGTATATATAAATATATATATATATATATATATATATATATATATATATAATATATATATATATATATATATATATATATATATATATATATATATATATATATATATATATATATATATATATATATATATATGATTTGTGTGTGTATGTATGATGTGTGTGTGTATAAATGATATGTGTGTGTATGTATACATGAGGTAGATCACCTCGACTTGGTCATTTACTAAGTAATTGATAAACGTTGAAAAACTTATTGGGGTGTTACCATTTAGTGGTCAATTGTACGGAATATGTACTGTACTGTGCAATCTACTAATACAAGTTTTAATCAATCAATCAAATCAATGAATGCCTACTGAGGCAATGGTGCTGTTAAGTTATTGTGGCTTAATGTGCCATTTTTTTCATTTTATTTTAATGTACTATTATTTAATATATATTATTGTTTTAGTTGCTTAAGCGATATTCCTGGCTCTGAATTTGCTCATTGCTATTTTTATGTTTTTGTGCATTATTTGTTGCCGTAATCAGGTTACTCATCAGTTACTCAGTACTTGAGTAGTTTTTTCACAACATACTTTTTACTTTTACTCAAGTAAATATTTGGGTGACTACTCCTTACTTTTACTTGAGTAATAAATCTCTAAAGTAACTGTACTCTTACTTGAGTACAATTTCTGGCTACTCTACCCACCTCTGCCAGGCGGTAATACTAAGCATGCCCTAATTATTTCGCGAAGCCAGTGTGACCCAGCAGTAATTCAAAGCAGGCGCATACTATATGCCCTGCGGCAATTCAAGGAAATACGGTATGTAAGATAAAATATATATATAACCTTCATTTTTTAACAATAATACGGCTGCTTGATTTAAAATGTCTCAGATTACAACAGTTCCTATTAAAAATGCAAAATGGCTTTATTGAACCCAGACGTCATACCTTTTTTAAGCATTCATACATAGCACCAACATTTTGAAACAAGGATGACAAGATTGAAGAAAAATACAGACCTCAAAACCAGTGAAGTTGGCACGTTGTGTAAATGGTAAATAAAAACAGAATACAATGATTGGCAAATCCTTTTCAACTTATATTCAATTGAATATACTGCAAACACAAGGTACTTAATGTTCGAACTGGAAAACTTGATATTTTTTGCAAATATTAGCTCATTTGGAATTTGATGCCTGCAGCATGTTTTCTAAAAAGCTGGCACAAGTGGCAAAATAGACTGAAAAAGTTGAGGCATGCTCATCAAACACTTATTTGGAACATCCCACAGGTGAACAGGCTGATTGGGAACAGGTGGGTGCCAAGATTGGGTATAAAAGCAGCTTCCATGAAATGCTCAGTCATTCACAAACAAGGATGGGGCGAGGGTCGCCACTTTGTGAATAAATGCGTGAGCAAATTATCGAACAGTTGAAGAACAACATTTCTCAACGAGCTATTGCAAGGAATTTGGGGATTTCACCATCTACGGTCCGTAATATCATAAAAAGGTTCAGAGAATCTAGAGAAATCACTGCACGTAAGCGATGATATTACGGGCTTTCGATCCCTC
Source organism: Nerophis ophidion (assembly GCF_033978795.1). Classification (NCBI taxonomy): domain Eukaryota; kingdom Metazoa; phylum Chordata; class Actinopteri; order Syngnathiformes; family Syngnathidae; genus Nerophis; species Nerophis ophidion. The sequence continues at coordinate 18,037,248 of NC_084631.1, read as the reverse complement.
AGGCGGAACTGCATCAAAAAGCGACATGAGTGTGTAATGGATATCACCAAATGGGCTCAGGAACACTTCAGAAAACCACTGTCAGTAACTACAGTTTGTCCCTACATCTGTAAGTGCAAGTTAAAACTCTACTATGCAAATTGAAATCCATTTATCAACAACACCCAGAAAGGCCTCTGGCTTCGCTGGGCCTGAGCTCATCTAAGATGGACTGATGCAAAGTGAAAAATTGTTCTATGGTCTGATGAGTCCATATTTCAAATTATTTTTGGAAACTGTGGATGTCGTGTCCTTCGGAACAAAGAGGAAAAGAACCATCCGGATTGTTATAGGTGCACAGTTCAAAAGCCAGCATCTGTGATGGTATGGGGGTGTATTAGTGCCCAAGACATAGGTAACTTACACATCTGTGAAGGCCCCATTATAGTTAAAAAGGTACATACAGGTTTTTTGAGCAACATATGTTGTCATCCAAGCAATGTTATCATGGATGCCCCTGCTTATTTCAGCAAGACAATGCCAAGCCACATTCTGCACGTGTTACAACAGCATTGCTTAATAGTAAAAGAGTGCGGGTACTAGACTGGCCTGCCTGTAGTCCAGACCTGTATCCCATTGAAAATGTGTGGCGCAATAGAAAACCTAAAATACCACAACGGAGACCCCGGACTGTTGAACAATTTAAGCTGTACATCAAACGAGAAAGGGAAAGAATTCCACCTGAAAAGCTTCAAAAATTGGTCTCCTCAGTTCCTAAATGTTTACAGAGTGTTGTTAAAAGGAAAGGCCATGTAACACAGTGGTAAAAATGCCCCTGTGCCAACTTTTTTGCAATGTGTTGCTGCCATTAAACTCTAAGTAAATGATTATTTGCAAAAAAAATAAGTTTCTCCGTTCGAACGTTAAGTATTTTTTCTTTGCAGTCTATTCAATTGAATATAAGTTGAAAGGGATTTGCAAATCATTGTATTCTGTTTTTTATTCACGAATTACACAACGTGCCAACTTCACTGGTTTTGTAATTGCCCATAACTGTGGTGCGTTCAAGGACCATCGGTTAAAGTTAGACACAGAGGCGTCACTAAGTTTCCAATGTTAATGTTAATATGATAATGATATATTATTAGGATTTGTATTAACCGCTAAAGATAATTAGAACTCATCCGGTTAATATCTATCTTACACTCTGAAGAAAAGGAAAACTTGACATATTTAAGTGAATGACATGTAGAACATATGATTATTCAAATTCATATTCTGGCCAACTTATATTGAATGTTTTGGCCTTTTTTTCCCCAAAACTAACAAAATACAACAACACATTTTTGTTAGGCTTTTCTGAGTATGTTATTCCCAAATGAAAAACTCTGAAGGTTTTTCCAGTTGTGTTTTCATGCAATGGTTAGATTTGTGGTGCAAGTGTGTGTGAGTGGAGCCTTTTACCCCTTGTGTTTGGAGGCCCAGAATGTGGTTCTACACCCCTGACAAAGTCCATCACCAAAAGTTGGGCTGAATAGTGAAAGTGAGATGATAAAGATTATTTGTGACAATTTACTCTCACAGACTTTCAGAGTTTTATTATCAATCTGAGGATTTTAACTGGCACTGTGAGAAAGCCTGGCAAACTCACCCCGACTGCCTCGTGACTTGACAGGCTCCTGACATGTTGCCGTTTTGCAGAAACTTTTTGGACTTGCAAACTTCCGTGTGTTTCCAAGTACGTTGCACAAAATAAGAACGGGAATAAGTGAGGAAGAAAGCCCGTACTGGAAATGTTCTTTACACAATGGCGTCATAGACTTAAAGGCCTACTGAAATGACATTTTCTTATTTAAACGGGCTTAGCAGGTCCACTCTATGTGTCGTACGTGATCATTTCGCGATATTGCCATATGTTTGCTGAAAGGTTTAGTAGAGAACATCCACGATAAAGTTCGCAACTTTTGGTCTCTAAGAGAAAAGCCTTGCCTTTACCGAAAGTCGCAGACGGTGACGTCACCCGTGTGATGGCTCCTCACATCCTCACATTGTTTTTAATGGGACCCTCCAACAAAAAGAGCTATTCGGACCGAGAAAACGACAATTTCCCCATTTATTTGAGCGAGGATGAAAGATTTGTGTTTGAAGATATTTATAGCGACAGACTAAAAAAGAAAGTTTAAAAAAAAGTTTTAAAAAAAGGCGATTGCATTGGGACGGATTCAGATGTTTTTAGACACATTTACTAGGATCATTCTGGGAAATCCCTTATCTTTCTATTGTGTTGCTAGTGTTTTAGTGAGTTTAATAGTACCTGATAGTTGGAAGGGTGTGTCCACGAGTGTCTTGAGGCCAGTGTCTGATGGAAGTCGACGGCAGCTGTATGGACGGCACAAGCTCAGCTGATCTCCGGTAAGTGGCGACTTTTTACCACAATTTTCTCATCGAAAACTGCTGGTTGACATGTGGTCGGGATCCATGTTCACTTGACCACTCTGATTCATGGGAAAGCTGCACCTCCGGGAATTTTAAACAAGGAATCACCGTGTGTTTGTGTGGCTAAAGGCTAAAGCTTCCCAACTCCATCTTTCTACTTTGACTCCTCCAATATTAATTGAACAAATTGCAAAAGATTCAGCAACACAGATGTCCAAAATACTGTGTAATTATGCGGTTAAAGCAAACGACTTTTAGCTGTGTGTGTGCGCAGCGCTAATATTTCCTAACAGTCTGTGACGTCACGCGTACATGTCATCATTCCGCGACGTTTTCAACATGTGTTGCAATGTTAATATTTCATCATTGATATATAAACTATCAGACTGCGTGGTCAGTAGTAGTGGGTTTCAGTAGGCCTTTAAAGTCATGCAGTTGAACATTTGCAGATCAATGCCCTTTAAGATGGTACAATAAGAAAGTGATACTAAAAAAAACAGATTTGGACTTTCGCGTACCTAATAAACGCTCAGTGTTACATCAAAGAAAAAATCATGATCTGGTTCTTGGAGACACAAACGAAAGATGACGCTGAAGAAAAAGAATGTGAGAAGAGAATAATTTATGGAATCTGTTCTTTTGCGGGGCTTCACGGTGGGAGAGGGGTTAGTGCGTCTGCCTCACAATACGAAGGTCCTGCAGTCCTGGGTTCAAATCCAGGCTCGGGATCTTTCTGTGTGGAGTTTGCATGTTCTCCCCGTGAATGCGTGGGTTCCCTCCGGGTACTCCGGCTTCCTCCCACTTCCAAAAACATGCACCTGGGGATAGGTTGATTGGCAACACTAAATTGGCCCTAGTGTGTGAATGTGAGTGTGAATGTTGTCTGTCTGTCTGTGTTGGCCCTGCGATGAGGTGGCGACTTGTCCAGGGTGTACCCCGCCTTCCGCCCGATTGTAGCTGAGATAGGTGCCAGCGCCCCCCGCAACCCCACAAGGGAATTAAAGGTCGAAAATGGATGTTGGTTTGCGAAAGGGGCTTGGGTAATTAGGCGTTCCTTCGGTCTCCTGTCGCAGGGATGCAGTTTGGTGACCCTGCACCAGTCCACGGAATCCTGTTTTGATGGGGGGTGGTGCACTCTGCATAAACAGCTATTTTTATGTCATATGTTGGTATTAAAGTTGTCCCGATACCAATAATTTAGTACCGGTATAAATAAGGGGGACCACAAATAATGGCATTATCCGTTTTTTTTTTAACAAAAAATCTTAGGGTACATTAAACATATGTTTCGTATTGCAATCGAAGAACAAGTTTGTCCTTAAATGAAATAGTGAACATACGAGACAACTTTATTATTTTAGTAGTAAGTAAGCAAACAAAGGCTCCTAATTTGTCTGCTGTGGATACAATAACATATTGTGTCATTTATCATTCTATTTTGTCAAAATTATGAGGGACAAGCTGTAAAAATGGATTATTAATCAACCTGTTAATTTACCACATTTTTCGGAGTATTGGAGTATAAGTTGCACCTACCGAAAATGCATAATAAAGAAGGACATTTTAATATAATGTTAATAATGTAAATATATAGTTATTTACCCTTTTAACATGTTCTATCTACACTTCTGTTAAAATGTAATAATCACTCATTCTTCTGTTTTTTGGATACCGTACATTAGTTGTGGATGATACCACACATTTGCCTACTCAGTGGCCTAGTGGTAAGAGTGTCCGCCCTGAGATCGGTAGGTCATGAGTTCAAATCCCGGCCGAGTCATACCAAAGACTATAAAAATGGAACCCATTACCTCCCTGCTTGGCACTCAGCATTAAGGGTTGGAATTGGGGGTTGAATCACCAAAAATGATTCCCGGGCGCGGCCACCGCTGCTGCTCACTGCATCCCTCACCTCCCAGGCGGTGATCAAGGGTGATGGGTCAAATGCAGAGAATAATTTTGCCACACCTAGTACGTGTGTGTGACAATCATTGGTACTTTAACTTTTAACTTTAACATTTACAGGATCATACATAGGTCATATTCAAAGTCCTCATGTGCACAGGGATATAGTTCCTGAGTTTATAAACATAATATGAATTTAAAAAAAAAAAAGGAAAAAAGTGTTGTGTGATGATAAAAAAAATATCGATCTAATCATAGTAGTATCAATAAGATACTCTCCTGTACCTGGTATCATTACAGTGAATGTCAGGTGTAGATCCACCAATGGCGTTTGTTTACATTTTGACGTCGGTGAGCTACAGTGTGTAGTGAACCATGTTTAGCTATTCCTCGTGCTGCAGGGATGATACTTGTAAGAAACTTACTGTATTTGTCGCCATGGGGGTCGAGGATTAGTGATTTAGAAGTAGCTAAAACACTGCGTCTCCGGATGGACTTTTGCCACTAGGTTTACTAACCATGTCTTCAAGCACCTCTTCCTGAGGGCGTTTCAATGTTATAACTTCACCTTTACGTTTAGTTTTAGGTCAAAATGCGTCCATTCTCCCTTTTCTGTCTCCAAACCTTGTCTGCTTGTAAGTACTCAGTGAATGTGAGCTGCCGAACACGCTCCTCTGCTTGTAAAACCAGCAATGTCACAACGTGACGACACGCCGAATTAGTACTTTTCAAACAGAGTATAGTACCGTTTTAAATGCATTAGTACCGTGATACTATACCAGTACCGATATACCGTACAACACTAGTTGGTATTATTATGCACATGCAAAGATTAGATGGACATAATACTTAATGCTACCTTTTTTGTGTTTTGTCATAGCCTGTAGCACAGCTTGACTTGAAGGTTTAAATAAATGGGCTGTCAACTGATTGAGATATAATTGCAGGTTTTCATAATCAACTCAAAATTAATCCCAGATATATATAATTTTTCATCTTTAATAAGTGTACCCTCCACAGATAAGTTTCATGTTTTTATCACCATGACCGGGCAAATAGTTTGTCTTAATGAAATGTTTTTTAAACATTACACTGTTTTAAACAGGACAACAGTCAGGAAAAAAAAATACATGCAGTGCTTTGGTATTTTGTAGGAATTAGAGATGTCCGATAATGGCTTTTTTGCCGATATCCGATATTGTCCAACTCTTAATTACCGATTCTGATATCAACCGATACCGATATATACAGTCTTGGAATTAAGACATTATTATGCCTAATTTTGTTGTGACGCTTGCTGGATGCATTAAACCAGGGGTCGGGAACCTTTTTGGCTATGAAAGCCAAATATTTCAAAATGTATTTTCGTGAGAGCCATATAATATTTTTTCGCACTGAATACAACTAATTGCGTGCATTTTTAAGTATATGACCAACATTTTTTGAGTATAATAAGTCTCTTATTATTTGTGATAACATGGTCCAGGGTGTACCCCGCCTACCGCCTAAATGCAGCTGTGATAGGCTCCAGCGACCCCAAAAGGGACAAACGGTAGAAAATGGATGGGTGGATGGCTTTCTGAAGCTAACCAATAATAAATAAAATACTTCTTACCATTAATGCGACTTCTTGAACAGGTGCGGTAGAAAAACGGATGGATGGATGGATTAAAATGCATGAGAATGTTATATATTTATGAACGTTATTTTTAACACTGTAATCACCAGCGGAATTATTCATTACTTATCGTGTTAAGCAATGTCAGCTAAGATTTATCAGAGAGCCAGATGCAGTCATCAAAAGAGCCACATCTGGCTCTACTGCCATAGGTTCCCCACCCCTGCATTAAACAATGTAACAAGGTTTTCCAAAATAAATTAACTCAAGTTATGGAAAAAAATTCCGACATGGCACTGCCATATTTATTATTCAAGTCACAAAATGCATTATTTTTTTGCATCAAAACAGAAGCTTGGAATTTGGGACACACTCTCCCTGAGACAGCATGAGGAGGTTGAGGTGGGCGGGGTTGAGGGCGGGGGGTAGTGGGGTAGCGAGGGTGTATATTGTAGCGTCCCGGAGGAGTTAGTGCTGCAAGGGGGTTCTGGGTATGTGTTCTGTTGTGTTTATGTTGGTGTTACGGTGCGGATGTTCCCCCGAAATGTGTTTGTCATTCTTGTTTGGTGTGGGTTCACAGTGTGGTGCATATTTGTAACAGTGTTAAAGTTGTTTATATGGCCACCTTCAGTGTGAACTGTATGGCTGTTGACCAAGTATGCCTCACACTCACTTGTGTGTGTGTGTGAAAAGACGTAGATATCATGTGACTGGGCCGGCACGCAAAGGCAGTGCCTTTAAGGTTTATTGGCGCTCTGTACTTCTCCCTACGTCCGTATACCGTGTTTTAAAAAAAGTCTTGAATTTTACTTTTTGAAACCGATACCGATAATTTTGAAACATATACCGATAATTTCCGATATTACATTTTAAAGCATTTATCAGCCGATAAAATCGGCAGTCCGATATTATCGGACATCTCTAGTAGGAATACATCATTTGTATTCCTGCTGTAGGAGCACTTGCATTCAGGGAAGAAACTACACCATGTTTAGGTACCAGTTTCAAGCATTCCTAACAAAATGTGGATGGTTAAAATGAGGGTTTGATTGTCAATGGTGTTAAATAATGACATTTCTACCTGAATAAATGCTTCTGATATTCTGTACATTACATGTCGTATTTGCATCCACGTCGCTACATGACAATGCTTTAAGCTTCTCTATTAAAAAAGTGCAATATTCAGCCTGCTAAACATTCTAATTGCGGACTATAAATCAGAACACGTTTTAAAAGAATGTACACTTTTTTTTAATCTGCCGGCAAACATTTCTTTAGTCGCAAATATCACAGATTACATTAAAAAACATCTTTGACAAGACCATTTTGCATTTTGTTATGGTAGTTAGACTGGCTGTGAAGCATAGCGCCATTATTGTGCGGCCGGAAGTGTGTGATTGGTATGAGAAGAGGTGTTTGGACATGTTTTGGCAAAAGTCTCTGATTAAAAAGTGACTGTAGACTTCCTCTAGAACAGGACTGGGCAATTATTTTGACTCGGGAGGGCTACGTAAATTTAGAGAAAAATTTTTGTCTGGGGGGCCGGTACATCTATTTTTAGGAAAAACTAATAAAAAACGCCACATTAAAGTCTGATTGAATGCTAAAAATGTTATGACAGACCGTCTTAAAAACGGAATGGCATTAAAAAAAATTCTATGAACTATTAAACTCTGAATATTGACAACATATGAACGTCACACCTCCTCTCAATCGACATATTTTACAATCAAGCCAAATGCACCAAAAATGCAACAAACACAGCAAAATATGAACGTGAGGGGTAAAAAAACAAAAAACATACACAATCTGATATTTGTGATATACAAACCATGTTTCCATATGAGTTGGGAAATTCTTTTAAATGTAAACATAAACGGAATACAATGATTCACAAATCATTTTCAACTCATATTCAGTTGAATATGCTACAGAAACAACATATTTGATGTTAATCTGAAACTTTTTTTTGTGCAAATAATCATTAACTTTAGAATGTGTGCAGGCTAATTGGGAACAGGTGGGTGCCATGATTGGGTATAAAAGCGGCTTCAATGAAATGATAAGTAATTCACAGACAAGGATGGGGCGAGGGTCACCAATTTGTAAGCAAATTGTGGAACAGTTTTAGAACAACATTTCTCAACGAGCTATTGCAAGGAATTTAGGGAATTTACCATACACGGTCCGTAAAATCATCAAAAGGTTCAGAGAATCTGGAGAAATCACTGCACGTAAGCGATGACATTAAGGACCTTTGATCCCTCAGGCGGTACTGCATCATAAACCGACAGTGTGTAAAGGATATCACCACATGGGCTCAGGAACACTTCATAAAACTACTGTCAGTAACTACAGTTGGTCGCTACATCTGTAAGTGCACGTTAAAACTCTACTATGCAAAGCGTAAGCCATTTATCAGCAACACTCAGAAACGCTGCCTGCTTTGCTGGGCCCGAGCTCATCTAAGATGGACTGATGCAAAGTGGAAAGGTGTTCTGTGGTCTGACGAGTCCACATTTCAATTTATATTTGGAAACTGTGGACGTGGTGTCCTCCGGACAAAAGAGGAAAAAAAACATCCAGATTGTTATAGGCGCAAAGTTCAAAAGCCAGCATCTGTGATGGTATGGGGGTGTATTAGTGCCCAAGGCATGGGTAACTTACACATCTGTGAAGGCACCATTAATGCTGAATGGTCCATACAGGTTTTGGAGCAACGTTATCATGTATGCCCCTGCTTATTTGAGCAAAACAATGCTTAGCCACGTGTTACAACAGCGTGGCTTCGTAGCAAAAGAGTGCAGGTACTTTCTTTGCCCGCCTGCAGTCCAGACATGTCTCCCATCGAAAATGTGAGGCGCATTATGAAGCGTAAAATACGACAACAAGACCCCGGACTGTTGAACAACTTAAGCTGTACATCAAGCAAGAATGGTAAATAATTCCACTTTCAAAGCTTCAACAATTAGTTTCCATCCATCCATCCATCCATCATCTTCCGCTTATCCGAGGTCGGGTCGCGGGGGCAGCAGCCTAAGCAGGGAAGCCCAGACTTCCCTATCTCCAGCCACTTCGTCTAGCTCTTCCCGGGGGATCCCGAGTCGTTCCCAGGCCAGCCGGGAGACATAGTCTTCCCAACGTGTCCTGGGTCTTCCCCGTGGCCTCCTACCAGCTGGACGTGCCCTAAACACATCCCTAGGGAGGCGTTCGGGTGGCATCCTGACCAGATGCCCGAACCACCTCATCTGGCTCCTCTCGATGTGGAGGAGCAGCGGCTTTACGTTGAGTTCCTCCCGGATGGCAGAGCTTCTCACCCTATCTCTAAGGGAGAGCCCCGCCACCCGGCGGAGGAAACACATTTCGGCCGCTTGTACCCGTGATCTTATCCTTTCGGTCATGACCCAAAGCTCATGACCATAGGTGAGGATGGGAACGTAGATCGACCGGTAAATTGAGAGCTTTGCCTTCCGGCTCAGCTCCTTCTTCACCACAACGGATCGATACAACGTCCGCATTACTGAAGACGCCGCACCGATCCGCCTGTCGATCTCACGATCCACTCTTCCCCCACTCATGAACAAGACTCCTAGGTACTTTAACTCCTCCACTTGGGGCATGGTCTCCTCTCCAACCCGGAGATGGCACTCCACCCTTTTCCGGGCGAGAACCATGGACTCGGACTTGGAGGTGCTGAAACAATTAGTTTCCTCAGTTCCCAAACGTTTGAGAGTTGTTAAAAGAAAAGGTGATGTAACACAGTGGTGAACATGCCCTTTCCCAACTACTTTGGCACGTGTTGCAGCCATGAAATTCTAAGTTAATTATTATTTGCAAAAAAATAAAAAAGTTTACGAGTTTGAACATCAAATATCTTGTCTTTGTAGTGCATTCAATTGAATATGGGTTGAAAAGGATTTGCAAATCATTGTATTCCGTTTATATTTACATCTAACACAATTTCCCAACTCATATGGAAACGGGGTTTGTACATCAGTAAGTAGAGTGGTATATAGGTTCGATTCTTGCTTTCACCATCCTAGACACTGCTGTTGTGTCCTTGGGCAAGACACTTCAAACCCACCTGCTCCCAGTGCCACTTACACTGGTTTAAATGTTACTTAGTGTGGAGAGGCGGAGCCGGCAGTAAGACAGCGAGGCAGGGCACGCCGTAGCCCGTCCCAAGATGGTGGCGAGGAGGCGTGGTCGGCAGTCCGACAGCGAGGCAGGGCACGCCGGAGCCCGGCCCAAGATAGCGGCGAGGAGGCGTGGACTGCGAGCGAGCAGCGAGGCGAGGCCCGCCGGAATCAACCCCGCAAATACTATCAGGTGCGTTGGTCGCCCAGCTGGGCACAATTTAAATCTCCTCTCGCACTGTATAAAAGGGCAGCGGCCGTAAACGCCGGGGGGAGAGACGGAGAGAGAAGGAGCCAGACGGTAGCCGATGCTGAGCGCGAGAGGAAAAGAACAGAAGGAAGTCGACGCATGCAGCCGAAAAGCTGGAGCGGAAGAGCGAGCAGAAAAACGGGAAGACTGCAAAGAAAACCGGCAAGAGACTTAAATATTGCAAAATAAAAGAAGTCCACACCTGCTCGACAGAATGTCATTCCTTGGTGGTCCTGAGAACCCTCACAACGATGGCTCGAGACCGTCACACTACAATGTAAAGCGCTTTGAGTCATAATTCACTTCACTTCACTTCACTAATGAATCATAACGGTACCATTCAGCCTCTGAAATGTACCGGTCCGCCACACCCTAAGATTTTTGGTTAAAATAAAGCCAATAATGCCATTTTTTTCTGGTCCCCCTTATTTAGAAAAGTATCAAAGTATCGAAAAGTATCAAAATAATATTGGTATCAGGACAACACTAGTCACTAAAATATCATGCAAAAGCGCAGATTCCAACCATTGAAATATGTTGTTTAGTTCAAGACTGATGGTAATTACAAAACATCACTGGACATCATAATGGCAGCTACACTTTCCATCTTAAAGATCTAAAAAAAAATTTTGGGAATGTCCGGCGGGCCAGATTGAAAAGCTTAACGGGCCGCATGTGGCCTTAATTTGCACAGGTCTGCTCTAGACTGTAGATCCGGGGTCACCAACCTTTTTGAAACCAAGAGCTACTTCTTGAGTATTGATTAATGTGAAGGGCTACCGGTTTGATACACACTTAAATAAATTGCCTGAAATAGCCAATTTGCTCAATCTACCTTTAATAAATAAATGTATATATATATATATAAAAAATGGGTATTTCTGTCTGTCATTCCGTCGTACATTTTTTTTCCTTTTAAGGAAGGTTTTTTGTAGAGAATAAATGATGAAAAAAACACTTAATTGAACGAATTAAAAGAGGAGAAAACACGGAAAAAAAAAATTGAAATATAGTTTATCTTGAATTTCGACTCTTTAAAATTCCAAATTCAACCGAAAAAAGTGAAGAGAAAAACTAGCGGATTCAAATCTTTTTGAAAAAATTAAAAAAAATAATTTATGGAACATCATTAGTAATTTTTCCTGATTAAATTCAATTTTAGAATCTTGATGACATGTTTTAAATACTTTAAAATCCAATCTGCACTTTGTTAGAATATATAACAAATTGGACCAAGCTATATTTCTAACAAAGACAAACGATTATTTCTTCTAGATTTTCCAGAACAAAATTTTTAAAAGAAATTCAAAAGACTTTGAAATAAGATTTAAATTTGATTCTACAGATGTTTGAGATTTGCCAAAATATTTTTTTTTCAATTTTAATCATAATAAGTTTGAAAAAATATTTCACAAATAATCTTTGTCGAAAAAACAGAAGCTAAAATGAAGAAATAAATTAAAATGTGTATTCTTTACAATAATACAAAAAATATACTTGAACATTGATTTAAATTGTCAGGAAAGAAGAGGAAGGAATTTAAAAGGTAAAAAGGTATATGTGTTTAAAAATCCTAAAATCATATTTAAGGTTTTATTTTTTCTCTAAAATTGTCTTTCTGAATGTTATAAGAAGCAAAGTAAAAAATGAAATGCATTTATTTAAACAAGTGAAGACCAAGTCTTTAAAATATTTTCTTGGATTTTCAAATTGTATTTGAGTTTTGTCTCTCTTAGAATTAAAAATGTCGGGCAAAGCGAGACCAGCTTGCTAGCAAATAAATCAAATTTAAAAAATAGAGGCAGCTCACTGGTAAGTGCTGCTATTTGAGCTATTTTTAGAACAGGCCAGCGGGCTACTCATCTGGTCCTTACAGGCTACCTGGTGCCCGAGGGCACCGCATTGGTGACCCCTGCTCTAGATGTACAGTTTAAGTGGAGCTTTTCTCCCATCTTGCTAAAGCAGTAAGAGTAAAAATCTACATTTTACTCCATCAAGGCACTCAACTGTAATTTAAACATGGACGTGAAGCACGGAAAAGCGAGCCAGCAGGCGTTTGCACCAGCGATGACGTTGAAGATAAAATGGTCCTGTCGGGTTTTTGATTGATTGATTGAGAAGTGCATTGACATCCTAAAGAATTGAATCCATGTAATGCTTTAAAAATGCAAATGGATGGCACAAAAGGCCCAAAGGCTTGTTTCCATTGTGCTCCACATGAACCATGCCATGCCTTTGGATCGGAAATTTCCGTAATATTCCATTTCTGTTCACCGTTTTCGAGCTTGAGGCCCAGCAGTGACAGAACACCATTATATTTTCCCACGCTATGGAATGGAGCGGGGGTCAAAAAGGAGTCAAAAATGTTGTGCCGTTAAAGGAACTTATAGTTGACGCTATATAATTGTGTTAACTTTGACAGCCCTACTATATAAGTACGCAAAACGCCGCAAACAAAAGCATACAAAACTGTGTGCAAGCTTACGATTTGACGCTTCGGAATAGTTTAACGATCAAATTAATTTCAGTTAAAAATTGCGTTTTTCTTCCCTTGCACACGTTTTTGTAATAAACTCCACATGTTTGGATTTTTTATTCCTAATTCCAACTCTTCTTATCACGTATGCAAACATGCAATATATTTTTCTGTACCCGTAATCTATTTATTTACATCTTATTGCTCTTTTATCCTGCACTACAACGAGCTAATGCAACATAATTTCATTCTTATCTATACTGTAAAGTTCAAATTTGAATGACGATAAAAGGAAATCTAACTTTAAGTCTAACATATTTGACCATAGGACTCCGGTTCTATTTTGTGGGTTTTGCTCTCCATGAACTGGAGCCATGATTAAGAGGGACTGCCGGGGGCATTCGTATTGTGCCGCTAGAGGTGAAATTCTTGGACCGGCGCAAGACGCACGAGAGCGAAAACATTTGCCAAGAATGTTTTCATTAATCTGAGGTTGGCCCTAGTGTGTGAATGTGAGTGTGAATGTTTGTCTATCTGTGTTGGCCCTGCGATGAGCTGGCAACTTGTCCAGGGTGTACGCCGCCTTCTGCCCGATTGTAGCTGAGATAGGCACCAGCATCCCCAAATCAAATCAAATAAAATCAAATCAACTTTATTTATAAAGCACATTCAAAATTTACCACAGGGGTAGCCAAAGTGCTGTACAATGGACAGGTTAAAAGATAATACAAGGACCGAGCAAACAACACAACACAAACAGAACAGGTAAAAAATAAATAAATAAAACATAAAAACAGGTTCACAGCAGGTGTATAATGGGGCACCATTGCAGGATGGATATCACTTAGTGTTAAAAGCCCAGGAATAAAAGTATGTTTTTAAGAGAGATTTAAAAACAGGAAGAGAGGAGGCTTGTCTAACACTCAGAGGTAGGTCGTTCCAGAGCTTGGGAGCAGCAGCAGCGTAAGCTCTGTCACCTCTAAGCTTCAGCCTTGTGTCAGGGACCGTCAGTAGCAGCTGATCGGCTGATCTTAGGGATCGGGTGGGGCAGTAAGGCTGAAGGAGGTCGGAGAGATATGTTGCCGCGAGGTTGTTTAGACATTTCAAAGCAAGTAGAAGGAGTTTAAAATTGATTCGATAACGCACAGGGAGCCAGTGAAGGGACGCTAATATAGGAGTGATGTGCTCACATCTGTGTTAGCAGACGAGCAGCAGAGTTCTGCACGAGCTGCAGGCGGGCGAAGGAGGACTGGGCATTGCAGTAGTCTAAACGATTTGAGATAAAGGCGTGAATTAATTTCTCGAGATCATGTCCTGACAGAAGCGGTTTCACTTTCGTTAGTTGGCGTAATTGATAAAAGCTTTTTTGAACGACGCTGCTGATTTGTTTTTCAGATTTAAAATCTGAGTCGAACTTTACCCCCAGGTTTGTGACACAGTGGCTGAGATACGGGGTCAGAGTGCCGAGGTCGACGTTGGGGGAGGGAGAGCGACTTGGACCGAACAACATAACTTCTGTTTCGTCTTCATTTAGACTCAGGAAGTTAGCTGAAAGCCAGGCTTTGATGTCATGCAGGCAGTCAATGAGACGTTGAACTGTGTTATTTTGTGCCATGGGAAAATAGCCAAAGGCAATAAGCGGTAGAAATGGATGGATGGATGGGTGTGCTTGAAGAGCGTGTCTGTGGGTGAGAAATTGGAGTTCCCTAAAACATTATTTTTTACTTGTTATCTGCTTCGTCGTCAACTATTTGTTTTTAACCGTCGGTATAGCTCGGTTGGTAGAGCGGCCGTGCCAGCAACTTGACGGTTGCAGGTTCGATCCCTGCTTTCACCATCCTAGTCACTGCCGTTGTGTCTTTGGGCAAGACACTTTACCCACCTGCTCCCAGGGCCACCCACTGGGAGCAGGTAAGAATTAGATATTGGGTTTCACTATGTAAAGCGCTTTGAGTCACTAGAGAAAAAGCGCTATGTAAATATAATTCACTTCACTTCACAATTTTGGCAAACACTTAAGACGATTGTTGCTTTTTTGTGACGTTCTGGTCGGATGAATGCGACCTGAGCGCGGGACGCGATGCATATACAGTACAGGCCAAAAGTTTGGACACACCTTTTCATTTCAATGAGTTTTCTTTATTTTCATGACTATTTACATTGTAGATTGTCACTGAAGGCATCAAAACTATGAATGAACACATGTGGAGTTATGGACTTAACAAAAAAAAAAGGTGACATACCTGAAAACATGTTTTATATTCTAGTTCCTTCAAAATAGCCACCCTTTGCTCTGATTACTGCTTTGCACACTCTTGGCATTCTCTCGATGAGCTTCGAGGGGTAGTCAAGTGAAATGTTTTTTCCTTCACAGGTGTCATAGTTTTGATGCCTTCAGTGACAATCTACAATGTAAATAGTCATGAAAATAAAGAAAACACATTGAAATGAGAAGGTGTCTCCAAACTTTTAGCCTGTACTCTATATCCAAATCATTTCCACATACAAAAGAGGCCAGTGTGCAATATGACCATTTCGAATTGCACTGTTCACATGGACATGGAAAAAAAATCGGAATGACCTGCTGTGTGAACAAGGCTTAAAAAGGGACAAACTTCAGCCAGAGAGGTCATTTTCTGCCAGGCACTAGTTTTTGACTTGTTTCCATTCAATAGCGTATCCTTGACCTGCCTGCTTTTGGAATTATTTGGGGCTTTTTGCTTAAGACTGGCTTGCACTGACAAGTCAAGCCTTGAGACTTAAAAGGTCACGGCACATTGCAAAATATGGAAATTAGGACTGCTTGGATATTTTGTCATCCAAAAACTAAAAAACATGCCCTTAAAAGCCAGGCATCAACTGCCGAAAGATAGGGTTGCTCATAACGCTTGATACTTTCCCTTTGGAATCAATAAAGTATAATCTATTTTAAGTAAACTGTGACATCATAAAAGATATGGCAGGGTATGTCAGTGTATTATACAAAACCCAAAACCAGCAAAGTTGGCACGTTGTGTGAATGGTAAATAAAAAACAGAATTGACTTGCAAATCCTTTTCAACTTATATTCAATTGTATAGATTGCAAAGACAAAATACTTAATGTTCGACCTGAGAAACTTGTTGTTTTTTTTTTTGCAAATAATCATTAACTTAGAATTTAACGGCAGCAACACGTTGCAAAAAAGTTGGCACAGGGACATTTTTTACCACTGTGTTACATGGCCTTTCCTTTTAACAACACTCAGTAAACGTTTGGGAACTGAGGAGATCCATTTTTGAAACTTTACAGGTTGAATTATTTCCATTTCTTTCTTGATGTACAGCTTAAGTTGTTCAACAGTCCGGGGTCTCCGTTGTGGTATTTCAGGCTTTACAATGCAGCACACATTTTCAATGGGAGACCGGTCTGGACTACAGGCAGGCCAGTCTAGTACTCTCACTATTTTACTATGAATATATTATATATTATATTGTCTTGCTAAAATAAGCAGGGGTGTCCATGATAACGTTGCTTGGATGGCAAAATATGTTGCTGTAAAACCTATATGTACCTTTCAGCATAAGTGGTGCTTTCACAGATGTGTAAGTTACCCATGCCTTGGCCACTAATACACCCCCATACCATCGCAGATGCTGGTTTTTGAACTTTGCGCCTGGAACAATCCAGATGGTTCTTTGCCTCTTTGGTCCGAAGGACACAAAGTGCTCAGTTCCCAAAAACAATTTGAAATGTGGACTCGTCAGACCACAGCACACTTTTACACTTTGAATCAGTCTATCTTAGATAAGCTCGGGCCCAACGAAGCTGGCTGCATTTCTGGGTGTTGTTGATAAATGCCTTTTGCTTTGCATAGTAGCGTTTTAACTTACACTTACAGATGTAGAGACAAACTGTAGTTACTGACAGTAATTTTTGGAAGTGTTCCTGAGGCCATGTGCTGATATCCTTTACACACTAATGTCACTTTTTGATGCTTTACCGCCTGGGGGATCGCATTTGTTCACAAAGTGCTGACCCTCGCCCCATCTTTGTTTGTGAATGACTGAACATTTCATGGAAGCTGCTTTTATACTCAAGCATGGCACTAACCTGCTCCCAATTAGCCTGTTCCCATTTGGGATGTTCCAAATAAGTGTTTGATGAGCATTCCTCAACTTTCTAAGTCTTTTTTGCCACCTGTGTCAGCTTTTTTTTAAACATGTTGTAGGCATCAAATTCTAAATGAGCTAATATTTGCAAAAAATAAAGTTTCCAGCTCGAACATTTAATATATGGTCTTTGTAGTCTATTCAATTGAATATAGGTTGTAATAAATTTGCAAATCATTGTATTTTGTTTTTATTTACGATTTACACAACGTGCGAACTTCACTGGTTTTAGGTTCTGTAAAATACAACATACATTTTCTGAGTTATGTGGTTTCTTGATGACTGCGAAGACGGATTCCCCAATTCAATCATAGGTTGGCATTTTTGCCGAGTAGAGCCGAGGTATGAGGGTAAATCAACATGGAGATCTGTGATACCCTGTAAAATAAACCCTATGACTAGCCGATTGTTATGAATGGTACGGAGACAAACAGAAAGGGTCATTGTGCTGATGACATTTTGTCGTCGTCATATCTGATGGGAATGTGGCACAGATGTGAGAAAATGCAAATATTAGCTTTCTTCTGACTTTAAGTCAATGGAGGAAGATCGACATTTCCTAACCTACCTCATACATGTTTAACCTCAATTTGCTGTGGTATAAAGGACATTATGGTATTGGTAGCTTATAACATGTATAAACCTACTAAACGTGTGTGGGCATACAGCACCGAACTTGTCATTATTAAATATTTTTTTCCATAAATAAGGGACAACATTGATGGATGTACTCTTCGTATTATGTTGTTAAATAATGTGGGCTAAGTGGGATGGATTGCATTTTATATAGTAATAAATTCTAAGGTCATAAGTCACATCTGATAGTGTCATGTCGGTCAAATTCCTTTCCCTTCTCTCTATTAGGATTGATTTTCCCTCTTCAAATATCAATATTTAAAACAATGTTGTAAATGCTTCTGTAAACCACATCTAAATAAACACTATAATTAAATCAAACTGCTGCTTAGGAACAATTTCCCCATGTATGGGCAAGCACACACGACTTGTTTGTTGTTAAATACACAAACAGGATAGAATAATGGTAATTAAAACCATCTTGGTTGTTTGGCCAAGTGTTGCTGCGGTCATGTTTATTCAAATTATTTGAGAAGGAGGCTTCTGCAAATTCAACACCCCAGCAATAAAAAAAAAAAACTTTGGATAAATAAACTGCTTTTATAGAGTTATGGTTTAACTTTTAAAAACTGATAGTAGCAGTACGAGCTGTCACTTGAGCATTGCTTTCAATGACAAGTGACATATGTGTAACTTTTTGTACATGGAAGTGGGAAGCAAAGATATTGATTATGCTTTTTTTTAGGTTGATTTCATTTCGATACATTTATTTGATAAAAAAAATAAAAAATGTCGTTCAACATTTTGAATATATTTTTTACTTTATTACAGAAGTGTGGGGCATCCCAAAGGTCTTGAATTCTAACTTTTTAAGGTCAAGGCAAGTGTTACCTTAAAGGAAGGCTTATATATATATATATATATATATATATATATATATATATATATATATATATATATATATGCACACACACATATACATACAAACCCCGTTTCCATATGAGTTGGGAAAAGGTGTTAGATGTAAATATAAACGGAATACTATGATTTGCAAATCATTTTCAACCCATATTCAGTTGAATGTGCTACAAAGACAAAATATTTGATGTTCAAACTGATACATTTTTTTTTGTTGTTGTTGCAAATAATCATTAACTTTAGAATTTGATGCCAGCAACGCGTGACAAAGAAGTTGGAAAGGTGGCAATAAATACTGATAACGTTGAGAAATACTCATCAAACACTTATTTGGAACATCCCACAGGTGTGCAGGCTAATTGGGAACAGGTGGGTGCCATGATTGGGTATTAAAGCAGCTTCCATGAAATGCTAAGTAATTCACAAACAAAGATGGGGCGAGGGTCACCAATTTGTAAATTAATTGGTGAACAGTTCTAGAACAACATTTCTCAACGAGCTATTGAAAGGAATTTAGGGATTTTTTTCATCTACGGTCCGTAAAATCAAAATGTATATATATATATATATATATATATATATATATATATATATGTATATATATATATATATATATATATATATATATATATATATATATTAAAAATAGTGTTCATGTATGAGATCTAGGCCCGCCAATTATGGCCAAAGTAATAATTAAGATTATTGTTATCGATATTGAAATCATGATTACTGATAGCAGTGTTGGGGTGTGAACGTAATACCATAATGTCATGTGTAATGTCTAATAAAAAGACTATAGATATTCATATTTATCCATATAATTATGTAAAAATGTATATATATTTTTATTCTTTAAAAACATCAACTTATCAGCTTTTTTGTCGCTGCATAATGCCTTTATCTCTATTTTTACATTTTGACAGGGATTTTTTATTTAAGTTATGTACATTTATATGCACATTTATATGGATATGTAGATGGACAGCGTAGCCAGGTTGGGAGAGTGGCCATGCCAGCAACCTGAGGGTTCCTGGTTCGATCCTCACCTTCTACCAACATTGTCACGTCCACTGTGTCCTTGAGCAAGACACTTCACCCTTGCTCCTGATTGGTCGCGGTTGGGGTTTTGCATGGCAGCTCCCGCCACCAGTGTGTGAATGTGGAAGTAGTGTCAAAGCGCTTTAAGTACTTAGCAGGTAGAAAAGGAAAAGTATAACCCGTTGACCATAACCCATGTTTCAGTACAAATCCATTAAGAATTTAAGCAGAAATATGTTGTATAGGAATTAACTATACACAATAAAACATTGACAAAATGATGTATCACATAAATGATTTTTGAAGTAACACTTTAGTGACATAAACAAAACACTATTAATAATAATAAAAAAAAACATGGTGTTTACTTTTTGATATTAAAATAAATCACAAAGCAGTTTGGCTAATGAAGATGAAGTCTAGTAAACAAGTTTTGTTCGTCTTCCAACGCCTCCTTAGTGTTTCAGTACAACAGTTTGGCCACAAAAAAAACCCCCAGAGTGATACCTCTCACATCCAATAAACAATCTTCACAGCCTGCGTTCAATTCAATGAGAAGACAAAACATTTGAGCTGGTATCGATGTTATTTGAACACTGATACAGTTTGCAGTTCAATAAAGAGAACATTCTATTAAACAAACTTAAGACTTTCATTAACAAGTTGTGACAACGTTCACAACACATCACCTGCTGCAAAACATCAAATAGTTTTCTCCTTCGCTGTGTACTTTTAGTGTGGGGACAAGTGCGTCTGTCTCCAATATTGCTTTCTTAAATGCACGGCAGGAAGCGAGGGAAAATGACAAATTCGAGCCCTGCATATACAGTCGCCATCAACACTTGTAAAGAACATAATGTCATGGCTGTCTCGAGTTTCCAATACTTCCTCCAACTCTTATTTTCCAGTGATAGAGTGATTGGAGCACATACTTGTTGGGCACAAAAAACATTCATGAAGTTTTATGAATTTATTATGGATCTACTGAAAATGTGAGCAAATGTGCTCAGTCAAAAGTATACATACAGCAATGTTGATATTTGTTTCACTGCAATAAGGCGCTTTTGGTAGCCATCCACAAGCTTCTGCTTGAATTTTTGACCACTCCTTTTGACAAAATTGGTGCAGTTCAGCTAAATTTGTTGGTTTCTTCAGCATTGTTCACACATTTGAGTCTAGACTTTGGGAAGGCCCATCCAAAACCTTAATTCTAGCCTGATTTAGCCATTAATTTACGACTTCTGATGTGTGTTTGGGGTCATTGACCTGTTGGAACACCCAACTGCGCCCAAGATCCAACCTCCGGGCTGATGATTTTAGGTTGTCCTGAAGAATTTGGAGGTAATCCTCCTTTTTCATTGTCCCATTTACTCTCTGTAAAGCACCAGTTCCATTGGCAGCAAAACAGGCCCAGAGCATAATACTACCACCACCATGCTTGACGGTAGGAATGGTGTTCCTGGGATTAAGGGCCTCATCTTTTCTCCTCCAAACATAATTTTCTACTGCTTGTCCCTTACAGGGTTGCGGGGGGTGCTGGAGCCTATCTCCGCTTCGTTTGGGCGGAAGGCGGTGTACACCCTGGACAAGTCGCCACCTCACTGCAGGGTCAACACAGATAGACAGTTATCTGTCCTCCAAACATATTGTGGCCAAACAGCTTTCATCTGACATCACACGGACAAAGATAAGAACTTCTGGAGGAAAGTTCTGTGGTCATATGAAACAAAAATGGAGCTGTTTGGCCACAATACCCAGCATTATGTTTGGAAGAGAAAAGGTGACGCCTTCAATCCCTGGAACACCTTGCCTACCGTCAAGCATCGTGGTGGTAATATTATGCTCTGGGCCTGTATTGCTGCCAATGGAACTGGTGCTTTAAATGGGACAATGAAAAAGGAGGATTACCTCCAAATCTTTCAGGACAACCTGAAATCATCAGCCTGGAGGTTGGGACTGGGCGAGGTTGTTTGTTCCAACAGGACAATGACCCCAAACACACGTCAAAAGTGATAAAGGAATGGCTAAATCAGGCTAGAATTAAGGTTTTAGAATGGCCTTCCCCAAGTCCTGACTTAAACGTGTGGACAATGCTGAAGAAACAAGTCCATGTCACAAAACCATCACATCTAGCTGAACTGCACCAATTTTGTCATGACTCGTGGTCAACATTTCAACCAGAATCTTGCCAGAAGCTTGTGGATGGCTACCAAAAGCACCTTATTGCAGTGAAACTTGCCAAGGGACATGTAACCAAATATTAACATTGCTGTATGTATACTTTTGACCCAGCACATTTGCTCACATTTTCAGTAGAGCCATAATAAATTCATAAAAGAACCAAACCTCATGAATGTTTTTTGTGCCCAACAAGTATGTGCTCCAATCACTCTATCACAAAAAATTAGCCATGACATTATGTTCCTTATAAGTGTATGTAAACTTTTGACTACAACTGTACATGTATGCACACACACAAACATACACACAGGACATGCAAGAGAATGGATTACTGCGTATGCCTGGAAGTGGAGTCTCTTGCGTTAGAACTCATTAACTGTTGCTATTTTCACTTTTTACTACGCCCCAACTAATTGTATTTGTCAAGCTTGGACTTGGACGAGGATTGTTTCTCTGATACAAAGGGAAATTGGCACCAGCCAGGCGAGAATGTAAGTACATTTTTATTTATTAAACACTATAACTAACAAAAAGGCAAACAAATGGCACGCACAATGGCGGAGAACAAACTTGACTACTGAAAACAAATGACTAGCACAAAGGCATGACTATGAAAGAAATAATCAAAAGACATTAACTGTGGCATAAAACCAACCAAAAACTTACGTGGCATGGACAGAAATAATAAACAGCATAGCATGGCATGAAGCAGTTGAGGAATATGAAGTTGCCAGGCTGACTACCTGATAACTGTGGCTTAAATAATAGCTATGGTAATTATTAAGAGGTGTGAGAACTGAGGACAGGGGCGTGACTTGAAGACAAGGTGGAAACTAATGAGTTGATATGGAAATAAGAAAAACAAGGAAGTGCAGGAACAAGAACTGACCAAACCGAACATGACCAAAACAAAACATGAATCCCATGGGCGTGACAGAATCAATGTTGAATTATTGTAGTAAAATGTAGTTTCTATGGTTATCGTTATACTTCTTTACGCTACCACGAGAGGCATGCCTCACCAGGTACGCTCCGTTTAAGAGGACGGTGAAAAGTGAAAGTGAAAGATGACGACATTTGATAAAAGTCATATTCAATATTCAAACAGAATTGTTTCGGCTATTTTTTTGTTATTGTTGGTTCGTATTCCATTCCAAGCTGTCGGGTCGTACAAAAAACAAAACTATTCTCCCCAAAGGAAATAATGCAAATCCAATTATAGACACTCAAAAATACTAACACAACACTCATTATGTAGAGAATTATTATAGTTGTATGCGAAACACATACAAATGATGAATACAATGGAACAAATATATTTAATGTCACTTTTACCTTTATTAACTCTTTTTGGCAAAAGTGGCAATGATCTGAGAGGGGGGAAAGGGGGAAGTGTTACGTCTGTTCGGCATTGTGATGCCGGGTTCGATTCCCTCGAGGATGCGTCAAGTGAACACAGCAAAAGGTAAGATATACAAAATGTATTTAAATAACAAAAAGAGCTATATAACAAAAATGCTAGAGCTAGTAGAATAAAACAAACAAAGGACGCTAGCATAAAAGCTAGGATGTAAAACAATGAGAAATAAACTGGCACGTAGGCACATAAAACAGTAAAACAAAAACTTCAGCATGAGAACTGGAATGAATGGCTAGCGTGAAAAGCTTAGCGAGAATATACATACTTGAGAGTATTGCAGGCATAACTTGTTGCGTGAAAAGCAAATCATGAACCCAGGCTGAACAAACAAAAGAGGACGGTTTATAAAGTGACGGTGATTATCTGTAGCAGGTGTGCGGGGCGTGAGCAGCAGGTGAACTGATGAGTAACCATGGTAATGAACAAAAACAGGAAGTATGAGGGTAGAACGACGGAGTGATAAAAATGCAACAATAAACCATAATATGGGAAGATCGGAGTACGGATCTTAACAGGAAGAGCCATACTAGGCCATAAGGTGAGCCAGGAAAAAGTGGCTAGAAAGTGATTACTCCTTTTTTTGCATGTTTGCATTTACAATGCCATTGTGGACATTAGGTTAAAAGTTCTCAGCAAAATATCCTGGCAGTTTTTTTTTAGAGCCATAAATGTATAAAAATAGGAATTACAACAAAAAAAAAATCTTATGCAGCTGTTTTTTCTTGTAAATGTATTTACATTAATTCTGGAAACAAAATCTCTCTCTCTCAAAATGACATTATTACACATGCTGTATTTTCCGGAGTATAAGTCGCTCCGCCCCGAAGTATAAGTCGCACCTGCCGAAAATGCATAATATAGAAGGAAAAAACCATATATAAGTCGCGTTTTTGGGGGAAATTTATTTGATAAAACCCAACACCAAGAATAGACATTTGAAAGGCAATTTAAAATAAATAAAGATTAGTGAACAACAGGCTGAATAAGTGTACGTTATATGACGCATAAATAACCAACTGAGAAGGTGCCTGGTATGTTAACGTAACATATTATGGTAAGAGTCATTCATGTGAGGCTTGTGTGGTATTGTGATGCCGGATTGGTTCTTCCAGGGATGCGTCGAAGCGATGAACACAACAAGGTAAGATATAAATGGATTTATTAAAGTAATAAAAAGCTCAGAACAAAATCATAGGAGCTAAGGAAAAAGGCAAACAAAAGACGCTAGCGTGAAAGCTAGGATAAACCACTAGGAAACTAAAACTGGCACGTCGGCACAAAAGAGAATACAAACATCTAGCGTGAAAGCTAGGAATAAAACAAACGGAGCGTGAGAGCTAACCATAGAGAGCATGAGCAAACAAGACATCACTTTTGCACGAGGGCATATTAGGATCCGAGAGTGAACAAAGAAAAGAGGAAGGCTTATATAGTAAAGGTGATTATTACAACAGGTGTGCATGGACCGGGAGTAGCAGCTGAAACTAATAGGTAACCATTGGGATGGACTAAAGGAGAAATAAATGGGCCAGAACAGAGAATGAAAACACAGATGGAAAAATGAACAACGTGAAGATCCGAGTAACGGATCGTAACAATTCAAATAACTATAACATATAGAACATGCTATATGTTTACCAAACAATCTGTCACTCCCAATTGCTAAATCCAATGAAATCTTATACATTTAGTCTCTTACGTGAATGAGCTAAATAATATTATTTGATATTTTACGGTAATGTGTTAATAATTTTCCAAATAAGTCGCTCCTGAGTATAAGTCGCACCCCCGGCCAAACTATGAAAAAAACTGCAGCTTATAGTCCAAAAAATATGGTACCTAACATTTGAGACAATTATTTTAGCATTAGTATACTTTTAATTTGAATTTAAACCATGAAACACAAAAAAAACAACAGCAAAAAAAAACTCTTCAAAATAATTGAATAGCAACCTGTACAATTGAACATACACAAGGTACATTTTGCTAAACAATGATGTTTCATACATTAAAAAAATCAGTAGATACTGTGTTATGAGAGGAAGTAAAAAATAAAAGGAAATAGAGAACACTTTGGCCCAAAATGGCTGACATCTATCAAAATATCAAATAATGCCGAAAAATGGAAATACAAAAAAACTGCATTACAGTTTAGAATCTGTACACCCATCCATCCATCCATCCATCCATCCATCCATCCATCCACCTTCTACCGCTTATTCTCTTTCGGGGTGTCGGGGGGTGCTGGTGCTTATTTCAGCTACAATCGGGCGGAAGGCGGTGTACACCAGGGCCAACACAGATAGACAGACAACATTCACACTCACATTCACACCAACAATATGGTATAAAACAATATTTACATCAGGGGTCACCAACCTTTTTGAAACCAAGAGCTACTTCTTGGGCACTGATTAATGCGAAGGGCTACCAGTTTGATACACACTTAAATACATTGCCAGAAATAGCCAATTTGCTCAATTTACCTTTAATAAATGAATCTATATATATATATACATGGGTATTTCTGTCTGTCATTCTGTCGCACATTTTTTTCCCTTTTACGGAAGGTTTTTTATAGAGAATAAATGATGAAAAAAACACTTACTTAATTGAATGATTTAAAAGAGGAGAAAACACGAAAAAAATGAAAATGAAATTTTGAAACAGTTTATCTTCAATTTTGACTCTTTAAAATTCAAAATTCAACTGAAAAAAAAATGAAGAGAAAAACTAGCTCATTCGAATCTTTTTGACAAAATTAAAAATAGAATTTATGGAACATCATTAGTAATTTTTCCTGATTAAGATTAATTTTAGAATTTTGATGACGTGTTTTAAATAAGTTAAAATCCAATCTGCACTTTGTTAGAATATATAACAAATTGGACCAAGCTATATTTCTAACAAAGACAAATCATTATTTCTTCTAGATTTTCCAGAACAAAATTTTTAAAAGAAATTCAAAAGACTTTGAAATAAGATTTAAATTTGACTCTACAGATTTTCTAGATTTGCCAGAATAATTATTTTGAATGTTAATCATAATAAGTTTGAAGAAATATTTCACAAATATACTTTGTCGAAAAAACAGAAGTTAAAATGAAGAATTGAATTGAAAATGTATTTATTATTCTTCACAATAAAAAAAAAATACTTGAACATTGACTTAAATTGGATTAGATTAGATTAGATAGTACTTTATTTATTCCGTCAGGAGAGTTCCTTCAGGAAAATTACAATTTTCAGCACAATCCCATTCAAGATCAGACAAACATTACAGGGAGACAGAACAGGATCGCTGACGGGTCTGCCGGCTTCCAGCGCCCCTTACAAAAAAGATGACATACAGGTAAACAAGGGGAAGGGGGAAGAAAAAAATAGAAGATTAAAATAAAATTAAAAAATCGGTCTTAGCCTAGGCCCTGGAGTGGGGGTGCAGACTGAGGCCAAGGGAAAAAAACAAAAAAAACCAACAACTCATAGCCGTAGTACACATCCCTCTTCCATGTGTGTAAGAGGGAAACATCAAACATCAAAGAACACAGAGGACATTAAAGACATTAAAGCAGCAGATACAACCAGACACTTCTACATACAGCTATGAATAAAAAGTAAAAGAAACATATCCACTGTGGTGGCCTCTGCGGTGTTGCACGCCATCGTCTGCTGGGGTGGAGGGAGCATGGCCAGAGATAGAAGCAGACCCAACAAGGCAACCACGACAGCCGACTCCACTCTCGGCCAGTGTCCAGTCCGCATGGATGAGCGAAATAAGAGGAAGAAATTCAAAAGGTAAAAAGGTATGTTTTTTAAATCCTAAAATCATTTTTAAGGTTGTATTTTTTTTCTAAAATTGTCTTTCTGAAATTTATAAGAAGCAAAGTAAAAAAATAAATGAATTTATGTAAACAAGTGAAGACCAAGTCTTTAAAATATTTTCTTGGATTTTCAAATTCTGTTTGAGTTTTGTCTCTCTTACAATTAAAAATGTCGAGCATAGCGAGACCAGCTTGCTAGTAAATAAATTGAATTTAAAAAATAGAGGCAGCTCACTGGTAAGTGCTGCTATTTGAGCTATTTTTAGAACAGGCCAGCGGGCGACTCATATGGTCCTTACGGGCGACCTGGTGCCCGCGGGCACCGCGTTGGTGACCCCTGATTTACATGAACAAAACAATGTGTTGATGTCACAGCAGGTCCTGAGTATTTTTTTTTTTTTTTTATAATTTTTTTTTTTATTTTATCTTAACTTTGCACATTGTTAAAGCCATGGCTCAAGAATTATTTGATAGATTTTCCTTAAATTTGGCACAAACTCAAACTATGATTATTATACTATTTTTAAGGTCAAGTGCACTCTAACATCACATTCTAATTTTAAACTTAAGTAACTTAAAAAAAAAAGTAATAGTAAAATGTGGCAAAAACTCAATTTTTTTTAACTGATGAAGTGTGACTGAACGAGGGAGACATTGTCCATCTCTTAGCCATCACAACCATCAGAGCCATCTTGGTCATTTGCAACATTTAATTTTTTGATTTCATGTTATTTCTTTATCAAAGTGCTTGCCCTCTGACTTGATAGCAAAGGATTACAGTGTCAACCAGTTATGACATCATAGAGGGGCGACTTAGCAGGCAGAGAATGACCTAAAGGTAGGCTAACGAGCACGTTTTGTAATAAAGGAACACAGTTAGACCCATATAACATATTAATAACACAACAAGAGTGACTTACCAACGTGCAGGGAATGGTTTCAATAGGCACCGATTGAATTCTGCTAGTACTACCGGATCTTATATACACATAAAATCAAACAGATCCATATTTCCAATACATTTGTTGCTCGTCTGGCTGCAGACTTCGATGGCTAAAACACTTGGCGAGGAAACAATCAGTCAGCGCGGACTGAGCCGAATTGTCCCTGGGTAATGTTGCAATGTTCAATGCGAACAAAACAAGTATGAATGATAAGGGAAGCGGAAATGTATAATATGGTGCCGTTTTTCAAAACGCGCTAGCTCCATGCTAATATACATCAGATATGCCATATACATGTGTATAAGCCTCCTTCTTTTGGATTACTCAGGTCAGCCGGATACCGGTGTTCTAATGTAAAAACTGGTTTTATTTTTCCATCAAGCGCTTGCATGACACACGAATTTTCAGTCCTCCTTTGTCTCATGCTCGCCAAGTCTCTCTCCAAACTTCCACTCCTCTCCTGCACCCGGCCGCCCACTCTTAAAAACAACAGATGATTAGATTAACACGTACCACCTGTGAAATCCAATCACCTGCCAGCTGTGTCTCGCCGTCAGCCGGATGGCTGCCGTGTCCTCAGCACCACGGACAGCGGCGGTGACTTTTACTCCTCCAGACAGCGCTGGCCACACCCCATCCCACAACATGCTACTGATTAGCATTAGAGATTTTACATGGCGATTTCAACACCTCCAAATTTGGTAATCACAACTACAACTAAGATGCACCTTGCAATCAAACATCTGATGTGTAATAAGTACACTGTAAAAAAAAAAGTCATATTTTTATGGTTAATGTACTCTAAATTTCTACTGTAATTTTTTTTAAATAGGTTAGAAAACTGTAGAATTGAAGACATTAACTATAAACAAACCACCTGTTATTTTAAGTAATATGCCAGTAATGACAAACTATGTATATTACTATTTTTTTTTACAGAAAAATAACAAATTCATTATCCATATCATTTTCTGTTTTCTGAAATTACATTCACATTCATGTAAAATTACAGTAATTAACTTTCATTAAATATGTAGCTTGTTATATGAAAGTCTATGTCCATACTAACAATCTAACAGTTTTATATATAATTTTAAGGTAAATCTTGTTTTTTTAATGTTTATGTGTATTTTTACACTCAAGTCGAAAAATATATGTAGCCTCTTATATAAAGGTTTATGCTCATACTAACAATTTAAGATTTTTCTCTGTAATATGACATACGTTGGTGACTGCAAGACATACTTGATCAACAGCCAACAGCCACATAGGTCACACTGACGGTGGCCATATAAACAACTTTAACACTGTTACAAATATGCGCCACACTGTGGAGCCACCTCAAACAAAAATGACAAACACATTTCAGGAGAAGATTTTCACGTAACACAACATTAACACAACAGAAACAATACCCAGAATTCCATGTGTTACAATATAAACCCCGCCCACCTCAACCGACGCACGGAGGGGGGCAATGATGTGTGTGTGTGTGTGTTGGGGGTTGGAATAGCGGGGGTGTAGCCCGGAAGAGTCAGCGCTGCATGGGATTGTGGGTATTTGTAATGTTGTGTTTATGTTGTGTTACAGTGAGGATGTTCTCCTGAAATGTATTTATCATTCTTGTTTGGTGTGGGTTCACAGTGTGGCGCATATTTGTAACAGTGTTAAAGTTGTTTGTACGGCCACCTTCAGTGTGACCTGTATGACTGTTGACCAAGTATGTCTTGGGGCGGCATAGCTCGGTTGGTAGAGCGGCCGTGCCAGCAACTTGAGGGTTGCAGGTTCGATTCCCGCTTCCGCCATCCTAGTCACTGCCGTTGTGTCCTTGGGCAAGACACTTTACCCACCTGCTCCCAGTGCCACCCACACTGGTTTAAATGTAACTTAGATATTGGGTTTCACTATGTAAAGCGCTTTGAGTCACTAGAGAAAAACGCTATATCAATACAATTCACTTCACTTCTTGCAGTCACTATCATATGCCTGTTATGCCATACACATCACGCGCCCAAGTCGGCACGCTGGTGATCCGGTGAATGAGTGAACGCAGTGTGCGACAAAACTCTGTCACGGTACGACCGTGATATATTTGCCCGGGCAGACATCGGGTCAATCCTACGAGAGGGTCACTGAAAGTCTCGCGGTTAAACGGTAGGATCGGTAAGTATGTTGCTAGGGTGGGGTAGCCATTCATGGAAGGTGAACCCACTTTGTACCAAGTTCCTGTATCCAGTGGCCCCCCGGTAAGGTGAATGAGAGACCCCTGATCCTAACAATTCAGAAAAAATCTGTAAAACAATTGTATTTGTCTGTGGAACTGCCAGCATTGTCACTTCATTAAAGGTGGTTGATCGTAATAATTTGGAAAAACTCTGTAGAACAAAGGTATTTTTCTGCAGAACTGTTTGCATCGTCACTTTATTAAAGGTGGTTAATCTTAATAATTTAGTATATATCTGTAAAATTACGATATTTCTCCGCAAAATGTTTCATGAAAATTTTTGGAAATATAATGTTTTTGATCATTATTTGGTTTACAATGTTTTACTTTGATTTTATGGTTTTTGTTTGGCAGCCGTAGCTGCCAGTAAATAACCGTTTTTTTACAGAATTTTTTTTTACAGTACAATACCTACAGTATAAACACTTCTTTATTTTTTTTTTTAACAAAGCATAAGGTTTGGCTTGATGGCAAGGACTACTTTCTGGCTAGGAAACACATACTATATACAGATAAAATACAATAAAATAATATATGTCATGTCAGATAAGGACAATTTTTGAACTAAAATCTTTTTGAACATCATATTTTCCCATTATTTTGTTTTCAAAACAAGCATGAAATTAAATAAAATAAATAGATATGTCCCATAATATCGGACTGCCAATATTATCGGCCGATACATGCTTTAAAATGTAATATTGGAAATCATCGGTATCGGTTTCAAATAGTACAATTTATGACTTTTTAAAACGGCGCAGTACGGAGTGGTACTCGGACATAGGGAGAAGTACAGAGCAGTCATACTTGCCAACCCTCCCGATTTTCCCGCGAGACTCACAAATTTCAGTGCCACTCCCGAAAATTTCCCGGGGCAACCATTCTCCCGGATTTCTCCCAATTTCCACCCAGACAACAATATTGGGGGCGTGCCTTAAAGGCACTGTCTTTATGTGCCGGCCCAATCACATGATATCTACGTCTTTTCGCACACACAAGTGAATGCAGGCCCTACTTGGTCAACAGTCATACAGGGCACACTGAGAGTGGCCGCATAAACAACTTTAACACTGTTACAAATAAGCGCCACACTGTGAACCCACACCAAACAAGAATGATAAACACATTTCGGGAAAACATCCGCACCGTAACACAACATAAACACAACAGAACAAATACCCAGAAACCCTTGCAGCACTAACTCTTCCTGGATGCAACAATATACACCCCCCCGCGAGCCTCTACATCAGGGGTGCCCATTACGTCGATCGCGAGCTACCAGTCGACCGCGGGGGGTGTGTCAGTGGATCTCGAGCCAGGCTTTTAAAAGTCTTCACCAAGACGTCACTTAAATGACATTCACGGTACCGGAGGGTCTTGTGAGATGACGCTGGCTGCTGCAAGATCATTATTATTAAAATATGACCGAGAGGAAGGCGAGAAACACTTTTTATTTCAACAGACTCTCGCGTCGTACCTTCCGTCAAAACTCTAAAGGCCGACTGCACATTTCCTATCTTCACAATAAAAGCCCTGCTTCATGCTGCCTGCGCTAACTAAATAAGAGTCTCGGAAAACTGGCGTGCACAAGCGATCTCTCAGAAAGCTGGCGTGCACATCACTTGTGCACGCCAGCTTTCCGAGACTCTTATTTGGTTAGCGCAGGCAGCATGAAGCAGGGCTTTTATTGTGAAGATAGGAAATGTGCAATCGGCCTTTACAGTTTTGACGGAAGGGACGGCGCGAAAGTCTGTTGAAATAAAAAGTGTTTCTCGCCTTCTTCTCTGTCATTTTTTCATAATAATGAACTGGCAGCAGCCAGCATCATCTCACAAGACCCTCGGGTGCCGTGAATGTCAATCAAGCAAGCTACGAAATTTGCCGCCAATGTTTTTCTTGTAAAGTGTATGGAAGCTGGATGAATTAGATGCCAAAAACCAACCACTTTCATGTGGTATTGTACAGAAAGGACAACTTTTTTTCTCCTCCATTTGAAAATGTGGGCGTTATCATCATTACTGTCTGATTCCAATCAATGCAAGTCATCAGAATCAGGTAATACACCAACTTATATTCTTGTCTTAGTGAAAGAAAGACATCTATATGTGTTACACATGCTTGTATTATCATTAAACACATTTAACTTGTTTACAAAAATGTCTCTTTCATAAATAAATAAATATAAATGATATATATAAATGAGGTAGATCCCCTCGAGTTGGTCAATTGAAAAGTAGCTCGCCTGCAGAAAAAGTGTGGGCACCCCTGCTCTACATAAACCCTGACCCTCCCAACCCCGCCCATCTCAACCTCCTTATGCTCTCTCAGGGAGAGCATGTCTCAAATTCCAAGCTTCTGCTTTGAGGCATGTTTAAAAAAATAATGCACTTTGCGACTTCAATAATAAATATGACAGTGCCATGTTGGCATTTTTTTTCCATAATTTGAGTTGATTTATTTTGGAAAAACCTGTTACATTTTGTAATGCATCCAGCTGGGTAATCCAACAAAATTAGGCATAACAATGTGTCGATTCCACGACTGTATATCTCGGTATCGGAATGAGTAATTAAGAGTGGGACAATATCGGAATATCAGCAAAAAAGCCATTATCGGACATCTCTAAAAATAAAGTATAAAAATCTGTTCACATGAATAAAAAAAGTGTAATTTTTTTACAAAATACAATTCTGCAATTGTATTTTGTATTTTGTATTTTGGGCTTCACGGTGGAAGAGGGGTTAGTGCGTCTGCCTCACAATACGAAGGTCCTGCAGTCCTGGGTTCAAATCCAGGCTTGGGATCTTTCTGTGTGGAGTTTGCATGTTCTCCCCGTGAATGCGTGGGTTCCCTCCGGGTACTCCGGCTTCCTCCCACTTCCAAAGACATGCACCTGGGGATAGGTTGATTGGCAATACTAAATTGGCCCTAGTGTGTGACTGTGAGTGTGAATGTTGTCTGTCTATCTGTGTTGGCCCTGCGATGAGTTGGCGACTTGTCCAGGGTGTACCCCGCCTTCCGCCCGATTGTAGCTGAGATAGGCGCCAGCGCCCCCGCGACCCCGAAAGGGAATAAGCGGTAGAAAATGGATGGACAATTCTGCAATTCAGCCTGTGGCTAAATTGTACCACTGTTCTTCACAACGTATGCTTGATTGTATGAGACCCCTGATGACAAAAGTTGGGACATCCCAGCTTTAGGACCATCACATTTTCCATTCCCACTGTATTTTTCTCATTGTCTAGTTTTCGTTTCACTTGCATTAATAATTGGCTTTTAGAAATCGGTTTAATGCTTAGGATTATGCTGCAGTTTTTCTTTCTGTATATATATGACACTTAGATGAGGTTGAGGAGATTTTGTGCTCCAGTATATGAGCTGATCAAACGACTCATTTAAATTCAGAGATAAGACCGTAACTGTTCCGAGTATCTGGATATATTTAGCAGTCAGCTGTGTGGAACGAAGAAAAGGCCACAAAAAGAGCCACTTCGACAATTTTGTCGCTGTTTTCACTTTGTAAAAAAAAAAAAAGGCCTTGTCTTCAGCAGTAGAGAAAACGTGCATATTCAGGTTGCGGTAAACACATTCCCCAGGCTGGGAGCTAATCTGATGGTTCAGCGAGTTTCAGGCAAGGGGAAGACAAAACAGTCTTTGAGAGTCCTCAGACTGCTGCTGATTGGTTTCTGATAAACGCTCCTCTGGATGATGTCACAAGCTGAAGCCAAGCTACACCGTGATGCCGGAGGGCATGAGAGAATGTCTACATGCCTACTTCCAGATATACAATCTGTACATGTTTGCATTAAAGGGGAACATTATCACAATTTCTGAAGGGTTAAAACCAATAAAAATCAGTTCCCAGTGGCTTATTTTATTTTTCTAAGGTTTTCTCAAAATTTTACCCATCACGCAATATCCCTAAAAACGGCTTCAAAGTGCCTGATTTTAAAGGGGAACATTATCACAATTTCAAAAGGGTTGAAAACAATAAAAATCAGTTCCCAGTGGCTTGTTTTATTTTTCAAAGTTTTTTTCAAAATTTTACACCTCCCGGAATATCCCTAAAAAAAGCTTTAAAGTTCTTGATTTTCGCTATTTGCGATGCGACTGTCCATTTCCCTGTGAGGTCATACAGGGCCGCCAATAGAAACAACATGGCGGTTACCCCAGCAAGATAAAGCGACATTAGCTCGGATTCAGACTCGGATTTCAGTGGCTTAAGCGATTCAACAGATTACGCATGTATTGAAACAGGTGGTCGGAGTATGGGGGCAGATAGCAAAAACGAAATTGAAGAGGAAACTGAAGCTATTGAGCGAATAGCTATTGACGCTATTCGGCCATAGCATGAGTGTACCTAATGAAGTGACCCATAGCATGGCTGCCTTATTAGCATCGCCGGTAAAATGTGCGGACCAAACGATCAGGACTTTCGCATCTTGTGACACTGGAGCAACTTAAATCCGTCGGTTTGGTAAGTGTTTGTTTCGTATTAAATGTGGGTATCTAGTTTCAAATGTACATACAGCTAGCGTAAACAGCATGTTAGCATTGATTAGCGTAGCATGTTAGCATCGATTAGCTGGTAGTCATGCTGCGACCAAATATGTCTGATTAACATATAAGTCAACAACATCAACAAAACTTACCTTTGTGATTTCGTTGACTTAATCGTTGCAAATGCATCTGCAGGTTATCCATACATCTCTGTGCCATGTCTGTCTTAGCATCGCCGGTCAAATGTGAAGACACATTGGTACATTCAATGGGGGTCTGGCGGCAGATTTCTTGCCAGTGGTGCAACTTGAATCCCTCCCTGTTAGTGTTGTTACACCCTCCGACAACACACCGACGAGGCATGATGTCTCCAAGGTTCCAAAAAATAGTCGAAAAAACGGAAAATAACAGAGCTGAGACCCGGTGTTTGTAATGTGAAAATGAAAATGGCGGGTGTATTACCTTGGTGACGTCACGTTCTGACGTCATCGCTACAAGACCGATAAACAGAAAGGCGTTTAATTTGCCAAAATTCACCCATTTAGAGTTAGGAAATCGGTTAAAAAAATACATGGTCTTTTTTCTGCAACATCAAGGTAAAAATTGACGCTTGCATAAGTTTGGTGATAATGTTCCCCTTTAACCGTCGTTATATCCACCCCTCCATTATCCTGTGACGTCACAGCGTGACCACACTGAAACAAACATGGCGGATAGCACAGAAAGGTATAGCGATATTAGCTCGGATTCAGACTCCGATTTCAGCGCCGTAAGCGGTTCAACAGATTACGCATGTATTGAAATGGATGGTTGGAGTGTGGAGGCAGGTAGCGAAAACGAAATTAAAGAAGAAACAGAAGCTTTGGAGCCATATCACGACAGACAGCGGCACGGGAGGAAGCGCGGACAAATTCGGCGATCGCCTTCTAACCAACGATTGTTATGTGTTTGTTTGGCATTAAATGTGGGTGGAGGGAAAGGCTGGATGCAAACATAGCTACAAATGAGGCATAATGATGCAATATGTACATACCACTAGTCTAAATAGCATGTTAGCATCAATTAGCTTGCAGTCATGCCGTGACCAAATATGTCTGATTAGCACATAAATCAATAACATCAACAAAACTCACCTTTGTGATTTCGTTGACTTTATCGTTGGAAATGCACCTGCTTTGAGTGTCGCAGGATATCCACACATTCTTGCCATCTCTGTGCCATCTCTGTCGTAGCGTAACTGTTGTCGGTACAGTGTGCAGAACAAACGAGGGAGTTTCGCATCTTTTGACCACTGTTGCAACTTTAATCCGTCCCTGTTCGTGTTGTTACACCCTTCGACAACACACCGTCGAGGCATGATGTCGCCAAGGTACCGGAAAACAGTCGAAAAAACTGAAAATAACAGAGATGATTTGACTTGGTGTGTGTAATGTGTTTGAGAAAATAGCGGGTCGCTTCACGATGTGACGTCACGGGTGAAAGGTCATTGCTCCGACAGGCGAACAATCGAAAGGCGTTTAAATCGCCAAATTCACCCTTTTAGAGTTCGGAAATCGGTTAAAAAAACATATGGTCTTTTTTCTGCAACATCAAGGTATATATTGACGCTTACATAGGTCTGGTGATAAGGTTCCATTTTAATATCAATACAGCCATACATACAGTACAGGCCAAAAGTCTGGACACACCTTCTCATTCAGTGTGTGTTCTTTATTTTCGTGACTATTTACATCAGGGGTCTCAGACCCAATTGCGGCCTGCGAGACGTTATTTTGCGGCCACCACCTTAATATGAAAGTCTAACGTTAGTGCGGCCCGTGAGTTTTATCTGAATGGTGCTTGACAGCGTTGTGTTATTTGGCTCCAAAATGGCTCTTTCAACGTTCTGGGTTGCCTACCCCTGCGTTAGTGGAAAAGCGGCAAATGAGTGGAAAGCGACAGAGACGTTGCAATGGAGACGAGGGTTTTCTTACATGCCCGGCTGCAATCATACCGCAACACCTGTCCGTCAGTAATAACAGTCCCAGATAACCTCGACCAATTCAAACCGTTATTTGTAGAGATGTCCGATAATATTGGACTGCCGATATTATTGGCCGATAAATGCTTTGGAATGTAATTATCAGTATCAGCTTAAAAAAGTAAAGTGTATGACTTTTTAAAACGCGGCTGTACGAAGTGGTACACAGGCATAGGGAGAAGTACAGAGAGCCAATAAACCTTAAAAGGCACTGCCTGTGCGTGCCAGCCCAGTGACATAATATCTACAGCTTTCCACACACACAGGTGAATGCAATGCATACTTGGTCAACAGCCATACAGGTCACACTGAGGGTTGCCACATAAACAACTTTAACACAATTACAAATATGAGCCACACTGTGAACCCACACCAAACAAGCATGACAAACACATTTCGGGAGAACATTCGCACCGCAACACAACATAAACACAACACAACAAATACCCAGAATTCCCTTGCAGCACTAACTCTTCCAGGCCGGGACAATATTTTCTTTTCTTGCGGCCCAGCCTCACCCAGACTCTTCATCCAGGTGAATTGAGTTTGAGACGCCTGATTTACATTGTAGATTGTCACTGAAGGCATCAAAACTATGAATGAACACATGTGGAGTTATGTACTTAACATAAAAAAGGTGAAATAACTGAAAAAAAATACTATATTCTAGTTTCTTCAAAATAGCCACCCTTTGCTCCGATTACTGTTTAACATACTCTTGGCATTCTCTCCATGAGCTTCAAGAGGTAGTCACCTGAAAGGGTTTTCATTTCACACACTGCAAAAACTGAAATCTAAGAAAGATGAAATGTATCAAATAAAGGTGATATTTTCTTATTTTCTGTCTGATAAGATAATGCTTCTCACTAAGTTGATTTTATGTAAGATTGTTTTACTTGTTTTAAGGGTTTTGGTCCTAAATGATCTGATTTAGTTTATTTATTTCCACCACTTGTGGCAGTAATGACAGTAGTAAATAAACAGAAAAAGTCATAGAGAAGTTTCTTAAGCGCAAAAAATATGACTGGGGTGGTGAAGCTGTATTTCCATTTGCACTTTATTGACACTTTAGTTAAGAAACATATTCATTATTGATTTAGTTTATTTATTTCCACCACTTGTGGCAGTACTGACAGTAGCAAATATACAGAATAAGTCATATAGACGTTTCTTGAGCGCAAAAATATGACTAAAGTGGTGAAACTGTATTTCCATTTGCACTTTATTGACACTTAACTTAAGAAACATTCATTATTGATTTGGTTTATTTATTTCCACCACTTGTGGCTGTAACGACAGCAGCAAATAAACAGAAGAAGTCATAGAGAATTGTTTTAACCCCAAAATATATGACTAAAGTGGTGAAGCTGTATTTCTATTTGCACTTTGACACTTTAGTTAAACTAAATCAATAATGAATATGTTTCTTAACTAAATTGTCAAAGTGCAAATAGAAATACAGCTTCACCACTTTGCTACTGTCATTACTGCCACAAGTGGTGGAAATAAATAAACAAAATCCGGAATGAATATGTTTCTTAACTAAAGTGTCAATAAAGTGCAAATGGAAATACAGCTTCACCACATTAGTCATATTTTTTGCTCTCAAAAAACTTCTTTATGACTTATGCTGTATATTTGCTACTGTCGTTACTGCCACAAGTGGTGGAAATAAATAAACTAAATCAATAATGAATATGTTTCTTATTTATTTCCACCACTTGTAGCAGTAATGGCAGTAGCAAATATACAGAATAAGTCATAAAGAAGTTTCTTGAGAGCAAAAAATATGACTAAAGTGGTGAAGCTGTATTTCCATTTGCACTTTATTGACACTTTAGTTAAGAAACATATTCATTATTAATTGTATTTATTTATTTCCACCACTTGTGGCTGTAACGACAGTAGCAAATAAACAGAATAAGTCATAGAGAAGTTTCTTAAGCACAAAACAATATGACTAAAGTGGTAAAGCTGTATTTAGTTAAGAAACATATTCATTATTGATTTACTTTATTTCTTTATTTTAACTATTGTGTTTAAATGTATTTTCCGTCAGTTATTTATGACTCCATCCTTATGCAGTATATTTGGTTCGTACTTATTTTCCTAATCAGCCTGACCTGAGCCTAAAGTTTACAAGTTTAAAAAATAATCTTTGTGATTAACGCATGGTTTCATATCATTTGACAAGGCTGTAAAGTGTGAGTAGGTTAGATATCATTATTGATTGTGATTCAAATCAAGAGTAAGATGACTAATCCAGTGTAAATATTTGTGTGGGCCTCGGGCTCCTCTGTAGTCGAAAAGTTGATCTGGTATTACATGCTAGCATTAGTTTATAGCTAGAGATCGACATCAATTTGTTTTTCCAGCCATGGGAAGGGAGAAAGTGAGTGTGAAGGCGAGGCAGCTCAAGAGTATACTGAAGCAGAATCAGTCTTTAATCTCAGCCAAGGACTTGAAAACAATATCTTAACGGCGGACATTTATCCATGAAAATATAGAGGGGCTGGTGATGGTGTGTTTGACGGAGAAGATACCATAAACGTCCCCCCTGCGAAGTGAATGCAGTACATTATTATGATAATATTTAATAAAACTACCAGGTTTTTGTAGAACATTACTTTGTTTGGTTTATTTCTTTTCAAAAGTGTTTTTTTCTCTTTAAAATGGTGCTATTTTTCAATTGATGAATGATAAATGGGTTATACTTGTATCGCGCTTTTCTACCTTCAAGGTACTCAAAGCGCTTTCCACATTCACACACACATTCACACACTGATGGCGGGAGCTGCCATGCAAGGCCGAAGGACACAATGGACATAATGAAATTGGTAGGAGGTGGGGATCGAACCAGGAACCCTCAGGTTGCTGGCAGGGCCACTCGCCTAACAGCGCCACGCCGTCCCACGA
This sequence comes from Nerophis ophidion, assembly GCF_033978795.1. Lineage (NCBI taxonomy): Eukaryota > Metazoa > Chordata > Actinopteri > Syngnathiformes > Syngnathidae > Nerophis > Nerophis ophidion. Next base: position 17,997,736 of record NC_084631.1, on the reverse strand, counting down.
TTTCAATTGATTTTATAGCCAACGTTGCGTTGAGTGTGTTGAGTCACGAGCGCCATTATAAATGGTAAATGGGTTGTACTTGTATAGCGCTTTTCTACCTTTTTTAAGGAACTCAAAGCGCTTTGACACTATTTCCACATTCACACATTCACACACACGTTCACACACTGATGGCGGGAGAATAACACCCATTTCTTGATGTCCTTTTTGCTCCTGAAAATGATTCTGGCAGTCATTGAATATTTTTTGGGAGAAATGTGAAGATAACTAACTGTACTTGGAAGGGCTTCTTTTAAACCCGCGATTTTTCCGCCGCCTTTTGTTGTGACGTCATCTACGGAAGTGTTTTTCAACCTTTTTTGAGCCAAGGCACATGTTTTGCGGTGAAAAAATCCAGAGACACACCACCAGCACAATTCATGAAAAAATGAAACTCAGTTGACAGTAAAAAGTCGTTGTACCAATTGTTGGATATGACTTTAGACCATAACCAAGCACGCATCACTATAGCTCTTGTCTCAAAGTAGGTGTACTCTCACTACCTGTCACATCACCCCCTGCCTTATTTTTTTTTTTCCCCCGCTGTTTTCCTGTGTGTAGTGTTTTAGTTCTTGTCTTGCCCTCCTGTTTTGGTGGCTTTTTCTCTTTTTTTGGTATGTTCCTGTAGCAGTTTCATGTCTGCCTTTGAGCGATATTTCCCGCATCTACTTTGTTTTAGCAATCAAGAATATTTCAGTTGTTTTTATCCTTCTTTGTGTGGATATTGTTTATTGTCATGTCATGTTCGGATGTACTTTGTGGACGCCGTCTTTGCTCCACAGTAAGTCTTTGCTGTCGTCCAGCATTCTGTTTCTGTTCACTTTGTAGCCAGTTCAGTTTTAGTTTCGTTCTGCATAGCCTTCCTTAAGCTTCAATAACTTTTCTTAGGGGCACTCACCTTTTGTTTATTTTTGGTTTAAGCATTTGACACCTTTTTACCTGGACGCTACCTCCCGCTGTTTCTGACATCTACAAAGCTATTATCTACCGGCTGCCACCTACGGATATGGAAGTTCTGGACAGCACCGAGCACTCAACCACAACACATCATTTGCAGACTATAATTACTTGTTTTGCCAAAAATATTTTTAACCCAAACAGGTGAAACTAGATGATCTCCCACGGCACACCAGACTGTATCTCACAGCACACTAGTGTGCCACGGCACAGTGGTTGAAAAACACTGATCTACAGAACTGGAGCCTGTGTGGATAAAGGCATGTATAACAATTATTTTGATTACTTAATTGACAGTTTTTGTTATCATGATTACTTCAAAACAGACTGGTTAACATAATTAGCAAATGTAAATATTGTAATATATACACACCATAGCCTGTGTTTTCTTATATACCGTGTTTGCCTGTCATGGGTATTTTCTTATACGTATAATAACTTGATTAATACGTTTTATTCTATTTCGTTCTGTCTTGTTGTAGCGGTGTAGCGTGCAAGGACGGGAGTGGAAGAAGTGTCAAAAGATGGAGCCAACTGTTTTAATGACATTCAGACTTTACTTCAATTAAAAACTGAGCAGCTTCTTTTGACCTGGAAGCAACGTGAAAAACAGTCCGACCGGAACTCTCTAATAACTAAAGTTCCTTGGGTGAATAATGTAAACTCACTACACCGGTATGTTTTAGCGCTTTCATGGCGAGTTTACTGACAGATATAAGTAAGAACTTTAAAAGTACTTTATATAAGAAATGGCAAAAGCGGAGGATGAATGTCACATAACAGGGAGATAGAGAAAAGAAAAAGCTTAATAAACTACAAAGGCGGACCCGTGCAAATTTTCAGGACTTATGCAGATTCAAAATACAGATCAGCAGGTACCATAAAGCAAGAAAAGTTGCTTTTGCATAATTTTGCAAAAAACAAAACGCCAGATAATATTTTTGGTTTTCTTAAAGTTTCCATGTTGCCAAACTTCCCACCCTTCTAAATCTCCTGAAAATGTTAATTACTCTTAAGGAAAGTACCTATGTTCTTTTTGCATTTTCTCAACCGCAATTCAACTTCAGGTACAATTCCTGCAGTAAAACATCAATAGAAGAGGATACAGAATGGAATACAAGTGACTTACAGTACCTTTTTTTCTTTGTTTTTGGAGCGCCGATGCATGCTGCAAAAGGTGGCAAAATCTTGTACAAAAACCAAAAACAGTGAAGTTGGCACCTTGTGTAAATGGTAAATAAAAACAGAATACGATGATTTGCAAATCCTTTTCAACTTATATTCAATTGAATAGACTGCAAAGACAAGATACTTATACGTTTGAACTGGAAAACTTTGGTTATTTTTTTCAAATCTTAGCTCATTTGGAATTTGATGCCTGCAACATGTTTCCAAAAAGCTGCCACAAGTGGCCAAAAAAGACTGAAAAAGTTTAGGATTGCTCATCAAACACTTATTTGGAACATCCCACAGGTGAACAGGCTAATTGGGAACAGGTGGGTGCCATGATTAAAAAAACAGCTTCCATGAAATGCTCAGTCATTCACAAACAAGGATGGGGCGAGAGTCACCACGTTGTGAACAATTGCATGAGCAAATTGCCCAAAAGTGTAAGAACAGCATTTCTCAATGAGCTATTGCAAGGAATTTCACCAACTACAGTCCGTAATATTATCAAAAGGTTCAGAGAATCTGGAAAAATCACTGCACGTAAGCGATGATATTACGGACCTTTGATCTCTCAGGCGGTACTACATCAAAAAGCGACATCAGTGTGTAAAGGATATCACCACACGGGCTCAGGAACACTTCAGAAAACCACTGTCAGCAACTACAGTTTGTCGCTACAGCTGTAAGTGCAAGTTAAAACTCTACTATGCTAAGCAAAAGCCATTTTTCAACAACACCCAGAAACGCAGCCGGCTTCGCTGGGCCCAAGCTCATCTAAATTGGACTGATGCAAAGTGGAAAAGTGTTCTGTGGTCTGACGCGTCCGCATTTCAAATGGTTTTTGGAAACTGTGGACGTCGTGTCCTCCGGAACAAAGAGGAAAAGAACCATCCGGATTGTTATAGGCGCAAAGTTCAAAAGCTAGCATCTGTGATGGTATGGGGGTGTTTTAGTGCCCAAGGCATGGGTAATTTACACATCTGCGAAGGCATCATTATTGCTGAAATGCAAATAAAGGTTTTAGAAGAACTAATGTTGTCATTTAATTAATGTCTTTTTCATGGACGCCCCTGCTTATTTCAGAAATTAAGTTTCTCATTTCGAACATTAAATGTCTTGTCTTTGCGGTCTATGCAATTGAATGTAAGTTGAAAAGGATTTGCAAATCATTATAGTCTGTTTTTATTTACGAATTACACAACGTGCCAACTTCACTGGTTTTGGGTTTTGTACAATGTGTGTTGCACAGACTATTTTTCCACACGTCCTGATTCAGTCTTTCTCCCTTCGAGGCTAAATTCTTCAAATTCTGCACAGAAATATTGTGATCCAGGATAAAGGTGTTACCAAAACACATACTATGCCATTTAAAATTGTCTGCAGTCTTCTGTAGGTGACGTCGACAGGATGATGCAAGCCCGACCACATTTTTGAGCTAAAAGTGTGCATTCCAAAATGTGCATAAACTCGTTAGAAAAAAAAGCTTTAAATCACTGCAGTGTCTTTATTAAAGGGGAATTTTACCTGGAGACATTTTTAGGTCCAGAACTATGAAATAAAGAGCAAATGTCAGCGTTAGAGGTGCCCTAATGTAGTTGCTTATATGATGTTCTATTGTACTTCTGGCCATACTTGGTGTGTTTTGAAGGTCCGGAACGGATTAATAGCATTTCAATTAATTTCAATGGTGGTCATGAGGTAGGAGCAATTAACCGTCTAAACTGAGCTACCACGGTTTATGTAAAACACATCATAAAGCTTTCATGCATGCAGGAAGTAATTGTCTAAACCTCAAGCTTGGAAATGGAGCTCATTAAGTGACGTTAATGTTCGAAATTATCCTGGAACCGAATGATTACCACTAGTTCTGGTGACATTTATTTTGGAATGTGACAAATATACTTCAACGATGCAGGATTAAGATCAAATGTATTTTTTACTTTGCATAAGATATAGAAATGGGACTTATATCTCTATGAATGGAGCCGGTCGGAACTTGAAGAGTTATTTGTTATAAAAGGGACGTTTAAAAGACTGGCTCGTTATTATATTTCTCTTTTAAAAAATGTTAGGAAGGTATTTGTTTTCAGTCAAGGAAATAATAAACAGGTGGTAGTTATGAACAAGATTTGGATCTGAATATTATAAAAAAATATTCTAAAATATTAATTATAATGAATAAGAATATCAGTACAATTTTAAGAATTATGTTATAATTAGACCCCGAAAGGGAATAAGCGATAGAAAATGGATGGATGGATGGATATAATTATTATAATTTTAACAATTATTATAATGATATAATAAAAATTTCATCCAGATTTTTTATTTTTTATTTTTCATCATTTAAATTTTTCTCACCTAAGAAACTTCGTGGGACAAAAAACAAAACAAAAAGACAAACCCTGCAGATGCTACAAAACACCCATTCGAATTTAACTTTATTGTAAAACAAAATACCAAAATAAATAAAACAAGTGCATTTCAACAACAGGAAAAAATAGCCTACAATAAAATATTTTATTATACTTTCTTTATAAAAAATATAAAAAATAAAATAAAAATGAGCACCATTTTAATTTAGGATGTGTGATCAAGTAAAATTAATGTGCTGCAAAGACAAATCATTTCAAAAGTATTTTTTGTATAAATCTTGTCTTTTTATCCTATATTTTGTCAATTTTTTTTTTTTGTGCAGTGCAGCAGTTTTTTATGAGGTGAAGATCACAATGAAATACGTTGATTGATGCGGAAAGGTTTAATACTAGATACTTTCTAATAGTCTTTTGCCTTGGACACTTTGGATCTGTAAGTAATATGCAACAATGATTATATTATATTTGTTTATATTGACAAATGTGCTGTGATATTGTTCGATTAAGGCAAGAGTGTCTAACTCTTTTTAGCACAGACGCCACATGGAAGAAAATCTATGCCCAAGTGGGCTGGATTGGTAAAATCATGGCATGATAACTTAAAAATAAAGACAACATCATATTGTCTTCTTTGTTTGAAAATAAAACAAGCACATTCCTAAAATGAGTCTTGCAGAGTTTTAAAATGTTCTCGAAACCAAATTACAGGATGTTATTAATTTAATTGACTCATTTTCCTTAACTCATATACTGGCATCAGGTGGTTTGTTCTTATGAAGCGTAAAATACGACAGCGGAGACCCTGGACTGTTGAACCACTGAAGCTCTACATAAAACAAGAATTGGAAATAATTCCACTTTCAAAGCTTCAAAAATTAGTTTCCTCAGTTCCCAAACGTTTATTGAGTGTTGTTACTAGAAAAGGTGATGTAACACAGTGGTGAACAACTACTTTGGCACATGTTGCACCCATGAAATTCTAAGTTAATTTTTATTTGCAAAAAAAAAACAAGTTTATGAGTTTGAATGTTCAAATATGTTGTCTTTGTGTGCATTTAATTGAATATGGGTTGAAAAGGATTTGCAAATCATTGTATTCCGTTTATATTTACATCTAAAAAAACAATTTCCCAACTCATATGGAAACAGGGTTTGTATAGGGATTATGAAAAGTATTTCTTTGGGTATCAATGTCACAGTTTACATCACCAACATGAACCTAACAATCCACACTTTGTATACCATCACTAATAAGCAGCGTAATGCTGCAGGGGATACAAAGGATTGCTATTGTGACATCTAGTGGACACATTTAGACATTTAAATGTTAACTGGCTGTTCAGCTTTGCATGAATAAACCCTGTGCACGACGGCTTTTATTGGTGCTAACTGTATTTTCCAGACCATAGGACTCACCGGATAATAAGGCGCATTGGTTTGATGATAACAATAATGTTAAGCACACACACAAGTTAATGCAAGACATACTTGGTCAACAGCCATACAGGTCACACTGAGGGTGGCCGTATAAACAACTTTAACACTGTTACAAATATTTGCCACACTGTGAAACAACACCAAACAAGCATGACAAACACATTTTGAACATCCGCACCGTAACACAACAGAACAAATAACCCAGAATCCCTTGCAGCACTAACTCTTCCGGGTTGCTACAAAAACATCTACGGCTTTTGGAGCTCAGTGTACAACTCCACTCACAACAAGAAGGAGACGAAGCAGTAGAACGAAGAAGAGACATGGCAACGACAAGTAAGAAGAAGAAATATGCTAGCAAGTTCCAAAATGATTGGGGAAAAAAATCATTTTATTTCATCCAGGACAGCCTCAAGGGGAAGGGGCATGCTGCCTGCACCTCAACCCCGACCCCCCAACCAATCCACCCACACGCCCGTGCCCCCATCTCCCAAATTCGGAGGTCTCAAGGTTGGCAAGTATGAGTGGAAGAAGTTTCAAAAGAGGGAGGTAAATGTTTTAATGACATTCAGACTTTACTTAAATCAATTGCGGAGCTACATCTCCTCATCCGGAAACAACAACAAGTCCCATGTCCCGTGAAAAACCGTCCGACCGGAACTCTCTAAAAACTAAAGTTCCTCGGGTGAATTATGTAAACTCACTACACCGGTATGTTTTAGCGCTTTTATGGCGAGTTTACTGACAGATATAAGTTAGAACTTTACACTACTTTATATTAGACATGGCAAGAGCAGAGGATGAATGTCAAATAACAAGAAGACAGAGAAAACGAAGAAGCTTATCGACTACTGCGTCGGCACGAACTATAAAGGGGAACCCACGTAATTTTTCAGGATTCATGCAGGTCCCAATTACAGATCAGCAGGTACCATAAGGTGAGAAAAGTTACTTTTGCATGATATTGCAAAACTAAACAGCAGATAAAATGTCTTACCTTATACACACCATAATAATACTCGTATGTTGAAGCACAGTACAATTCATCAAGCAGTGCGGCTTCGTAGCTCACCAAAGTTGTACTAAAACATTTTGATGGATTTTTGAGCGCCGTGTGTAATGTTTTATATATTCAATGGAACATATGAAATGTTGGTGTCATTTACTTGAGTCATATTGCAGTCTACACATATCTCTTATGTGTGACTGCCATCATATTGCAGTCTGCACGTATCTCTTATATGTGACTGCCATCTACTGGTCACACTTATGTCACCATGTACCATATGAAATAGCTTTGAGGTCGGTAAGCACAACCAACATTTTTAATTCCGTACATTAGGCGCACTGTAGAGTTTTGAGAAAATTGAAGATGTCAGGTTCAAACACCGATGACATCTTTTAAACAAGACAAGAAGCAAATAAACAGGAGACAGAATTAAATTTGGCTCAAATGAGTAGAGACGCCTGGACACTGTACCCGTGTACAGTGTCTCAACACGCTCTGGCGAAAGATTGCATGCCACCTCTTTTATTTGGACTTTCCCTGATTACATGGCAACAGCTGTTTCTAAGGGACGGGGGTCATAAACAGCCATCGCCTTTGGTTAATAGTTCAAAGAAAAGGTCGTAAAACCGTTCACAGGTCCTGCTTCCTCTTCGCTTTGTAGATCTCGAGTCAAAACAATATCTTTCTGCTGATTACAATACATGAAAGAATTGGAACACCTTCATGTTGTTTCCCATCCTACACAGTGGAGTTTTACAAGCCTTCTGATTGGTAGGGTCAAAGACAGCTTTTGTCTGCTCGCTGGGAACTCATGGCAACACAAAGTTTTGTGACAACTTAGATACTATTATTCTAACAATAGGATTTTAAGTGCGCCTTATAGTCCGATAAATATTGGATATTGGATACCCCTAGTGAGCTTGAAAGAGGGAAACATGAATTTGTTTTACATTCAGGAGGTCACCCAAACGAGTCAATTGGCCATTTTTGGCCAAATGGACGAGTTATTATTATAATTTTATTTGCCGTTTCTGATCCTGCATGTCTCAAACTGAGGCCGCAGTAAGATTCCGTACGTTAGATGACAAAAAAAGAGTGAGAAATGTCGACGTGACAAGTGAACGGCGGGTGATCTGCACTCTTTTTTTTTTTTTTTTTTTTTTTTTTTCCAAGATGGCGCTGCTGTAGTGGCTGCTGTAGGCAGGAGCTCTGTGCTCTTGTGTCATCCTTTTTGTGTTTCCCTCTTGTTTTCATGTGTTATTATATTTTTTTGCATTTTGGTCCGGGACCCTTTGGGACTGTGTGACAAGGGGTGCCACTTTCGTGACCTCTGTGGTGCTTTTTTTTGTGGACTTTTGGATCTGCCTCCCGGGAGCCTTTTGGCCATGGAGACCACCTGCAGGGTCTATGCTACACCAGAGTCTGTTTGGAGGGACTGGAGGAGATGCGGATGAAGGGACAGGGCTGTGGAGCTAGCACTGAGCTACTGGGACGGAGATGCTTCGCGGTGTCTTGACTGGGTGAGCAGGTGTCGGACACCTCAGTCACCTTGGACGTATCCTCGCTCATCCATGCGGACTGGACACTGGCCGAGAGTGGAGTCGGCTGTCTTGGTTGCCTTGTTGGGTCTGCTCCTGTCTCTGGCCATGCCCCCTCCACCCCAGCAGACGATGGCGTGGAACACCGCAGAGGCCACCACAGTGGATATGTTTATTTTACTTTTTATTCATAGCTGTATGTAGAAGTGTCTGGTTGTATCTGCTGCTTTAATGTCTTTAATGTCCTCTATGTTCTTTGATGTGTGATGTTTCCCTCTTACACACATGGAAGAGGGATGTGTACTATGGCTATGAGTTATTTTTTTTTTTTTTTTTTTTTTTTTTTTTTTTTCCCCTTGGCCTCAGTCTGCACCCCCACTCCAGGGCCTAGGCTAAGACCGATTTTTTAATTGTATTTTAATCTTCTATTTTTTTCTCCCCCCCCCTTGTTTACCTGTATGTCATCTTTTTTGTAAGGGGCGCTGGAAGCCGGCAGACCCGTCAGCGATCCTGTTCTGTCTCCCTGTAATGTTTGTCTGATCTTGAATGGGATTGTGCTGAAAATTGTAATTTTCCTGAAGGAACTCTCCTGACGGAATAAATAAAGTACTATCTATCTATCTGTGTTCTGCAGACAGGCTCCTCCAGGTTACTGCCTCGGCTATCCACACAAAGTCCTGCTCTCTCCGCAAGTGGGAAGCCTAGTGATCTCCCCATTCTTTATTTATTTGAAGTGACCTTTCAGCTCCTGAGCCGAGATTGCTTCGGGCAAACAGAGCTTGGGTCTAAATGTTTAGAGGAGTGGGAGGAGAGAGCCTGTCGTTTGTTGCCTGCGCCCCGAACGAGCTGCACTGAAACCCTGCAATTTTAACCCCACAATCCTTCTGGGAAGTGCCAGCTGCCAGGCAGCGGCAGACGAAGCATTTTAGGTAAGATGTAGTGATGAGGTTTTTGTCCTCATTAAAACAGATACGGCTGCCACTGGCGTCCTCATTAGCATTCATCTGCAGATTCACTCGTGGTGGATTTTGATTTGAGCGCTTTGGCTGGTGTGAGAGGCCACAGAAGCCAAGCAGAGGAGAATGCATCCACCTCCTATCCTTACAGCGTTCTAGTTGTACCAGTCAGCCTCTGAAATAATCATAAATAACACACAAATATTTCATCATTTACCAGGCAATGTTTCAAGTCATATTATAAGTATCAAAGTAGGTTAACCACGGTTCTTATTGAGGCGTAAAAAAACCATTAAGCTTTAATGACGACCACATTATGCAAGTCTGCGTCTGTTAAGTGCGCTCTGACAAGAATGAGGCAGTAGATGGCGCTGACTGGTGAACCTCTAAAGCAAGGGGCGACCATAGTGTCAACCCAGGGGCCATAAAATGTCTCAACGTTATTAGGCCGATAAATGCTTTAAAATGTAATATCGAAAATTATCGGTATCTAAATGTAAAATTCATGATTTTTTAAAACGCCGCTGTGTACACGGACGTAGGGAGGAGTACAGAGCGCCGATAAACCTTAAAGGCACTGCCTTTGCGTGCCGGCCCAGTCCAATAATATCTACGGCTTTTCACACACACACAAGGGAATGTAAAGCATACTTGGTCAACAGCCATACAGGTGACACTGAGGGTGCCCGTATAAATAACTTTAACACTGTTAAAAAAAAATGCGCCACACTGTGAACCCACACTAAACAAGAATGACAAACACTTTTCGGGAGAACATCCGCACCGTAACACAAAATAAACACAACCAAACAAATACCAAGAATCGCTTGCAGCACTAACTCTTCCGGGACGCTACAATATACACCCCCCACTACCTCACCCAAAACCCCGAACCACCAACCCCGCCCATCTCAACCTCCTCATGCTCTCTCAGCATGAGGCATGTTAAAAAAAAAATAATGCACTTTGTGACTTCAATAATAAATATGGCAGTGCCATGTTGGCATTTTTTTTACATAACTTGAGTTGATTTATTTTGGAAAACCTTGTTACGTTGTTTAATGCATCCAGCGGGGCATCGCCACAAAATCAGGCATATTAATGTGTTAATTCAACGACTATATATATCAGTATTGATTGATATCAGAATCGGTAATCAAGAGTTGGACAATATCGGAATATTGGATATCGGCAAAAAAGCCATTATCGGACATCTCTAGTCTCAATTGCCCGAGGCACGTTTTGAAAATACCAAGAAAAAATATAAAAAAGTGGAATGAAAAAGCTAACAGCTGTAATGTAATGAGAACAATAACATTGCAGACATGCAGGCTATAAATCTATAAACTCAATAAATCAGTTTTTTTTGTTTTGCTTTTTTTCTGTGACTTGTATTGCTTATTCTGTGTGGAGTTTGCATGTTCTCCCCGTGAATGCGTGGGTTCCCTCCGGGTACTCCGGCTTCCTCCCACTTCCAAAGACATGCACCTGGGGATAGGTTGATTGGCAACATTAAATTGGCCCTAGTGTGTGAATGTGAGTGTGAATGTTGTTTGTCTATCTGTGTTGGCCCTGCGATGAGGTGGCGACTTGTCCAGGGTGTACCCTGCCTTCCGCCCGATTGTAGCTGGGATAGGCGCCAGCGCCCCCCGCAACCCCGAAAGGGAATAAGCGGTAGAAAATGGATGGGATGGATGGTCTATTGTTGCTGTCTAGAACAGTGGTTTTAAACAACTGTGCCGCGGTCTGGTGTGTCGCGGGAGATTATCTAATTTCACATATTTGGGTTAAAAACATTTTTGCAAACCAGTAATTATAGTCTCCAAATTATGTATCATTGTTGTTGAGTCTCGGTGCTGTCGAGAGCTTGGCAGAGTAACCGTGTAATACTCTTCCATATCAGTAAGTGGCAGCCGGTAGCTAATTGCTTTGTAAATGCCGGTAAAAAGGAGTCGTACCGGTATGCTTAAACCAAAAATATACAAAAGGTGAGTTCCTTTAAGAAAAGGCATTGAAGCTTAGGGAAGGCTATGCAGAAGGAAACTAAAACTGAACTGGCTCCAAAGTAAACAAACACAGAATGCTGGACAACAGCAAAGACTTACTGGGGAGCAGAGACGGCGTCCACAAAGTACATCCGAACATAACATGACATGACAATCAACAATGTCCCCACAAAAAGGATAAAAACAACTGAAATCTTTTTGATTGCTAAAACAAAGTAGATGCGGGAAATATCGATCAAAGGAAGACAGGAAACTACTACAGGAAAATACCAAAAAAAGAAAAAAAAACACCAAAGTAGGAGCACAAGACACAAACGAAACACTACACACAGGAAAACGACGAAAAGCTCTATATAAGTCAGGGGGTGATGTGACAGGTGGTGACAGTACACCTTCATTGAGACAAGAGCTGTAGTGATGCATACTTGGTTATGGTTAAAAGTCATATCCAGCAACTTTTTACTGTCAACTGAGTTTAATTTTTTAATTGATTTCTGCTGGTGGTGTGCCTCCGGATTTTGTCAACGCAAACAATGTGCCTTGGCTCAAAAAAGGTTGAAAAACACTGGTCTGGAAACACACAAACATCCATCCATCCATTGTTTTACTGTTTGTCCCCATTGGGGTGTACTCACACATGCATACACACACACATATACACAAATGTACACACACATATAGATATGTATGTATATATTTATATATATACATACATATCTACATAAAATAAATGTGCTGTGTTAACCACTAATGGTAACATCAGCTAAGCGGTGGTGTTCTTGTTATATTTTTTAAGTGGAACTGTGAGGAAGTTGCAAACAGCACTTTAAAGTATTTTCAAGTAATACTATCACTGGAGGACAATGCTAAACATGCTTAACACAGAGAGCAAACTCACTCCCATGCCCGCTTTCTGATGAACATTTTTCGTCTTCCCTCGTGTCATTAAATCTATTATAACTGATCTCAAATGAGTTGCACTGAAAGGAGCTCACACCAGTATCATTTCTGCAGAAACTGCTAATGCTGCTGTGAGTACGTGCTGGCAGCAGTACACAGCTGGATTTTTTTCATCCATTCAGAGATTCCCTAATTCCCTTTTGGAATACTCTGCACAGTAATCCACTTAATTTACAATTATGCATGTATGGATTGAGGAATGCCCTCAGGTTATCACACAGAATATTTAAATTTGGACAAACAGCCAACATGGTCTAGTTTCTATACAGTGCAAACTTAATATAGAAACACAACAAGCGTATATACAGTACGTGTACAGTATGCACACCCACGGCAAAGGGTTGCTCTGGCTTTGTATTCCGTATGAATCTTCTCTATTTTGCACAATGCAGAGGGGAAGCATGTCGATGCATTGTGAATAATAATGGTTTAGCCTCCCCCCCGCACTGCCAAATCTCCTTGGCGCTGTGGACCTTAACCCAATCCCCACTCTATCGACCTCTTCACGTCAAGTTTGTTGAAAGGATGGAACATTATTGGCGGGATTATAAATACATTTCCCTTCATACAGTGTCCTTGTGTTGCTGCACGAGTGGTACAAGTGCACTTAATGTTTAGGTTGGTAGGCAAAACATAACCAAAGACCCAAAGTCGAATAGGCTTCTTGAGCATACTTGCCAACCTTGAGACCTCCGATTTCGGGAGGTGGGGGTTGGGGGCATGGTTGGGGCGGGGGGCGTGATTAAGAGTATTTCATATATATATATATATATATATATATATATAAATAAAATAGTTGAATTTCAGACAGAGCCTGTCAAATACACAGTAATAAAAACACAGTTCTACTAACTGTACTGTGCTTGCTGATTACCAAAAAAAAACAACAACACTTACCTTTCACTATTTGAGTACCATTTGTTCTGCCATTTGCTTACTGGCAAGAGTCACTCGCCGTCAGGTGCGCACCACCACGTAAATTGTTGGCCAATCAAAAAGCAACCCCATAACGCAATAGCGAACATTCACCAGGAGATGGCAACAGACAACATAGAATCACTCTATTACAGATGGCGTCGCCATGGCTGTAACTTCCTTGTTCTTCTGCTTCGTCTCCTTGTGTGTACAGTTTTTATTTAAAATCCGTAGGTGTTGTAACATGATTGGGCAGGCAAGCTGTTTACATAGTGAGAAAGCGGATGTGAAAACAGGCTGTCCACACTCAGGTCCGCATGGAGCTGGAGGGGGCGTGGCCTCCAGCTCTGCTGAATTTCGGGAGATTTTGGGAAAAATTTCTTCCGGGACGTTTTCGGGAGAGGCGCTGAATTTCTGGAGTCTCCCGGAAAATCCGGGAGGGTTGGCAAGTATGTTCTCGAGCATTACTCAAAATATTTTGGTATGCCTAAAATATCTCTTTGATAATGCTGCAGAAATAACTTCAAAATGTATATGCTGAAATCATTATTATTGGTCAAATAAATTAAATGATAGCAGAAGCAGAACTGCAGCAAACAAGCCATAGACGTCTCAGTGCTGCATAAGATTTTTCTCCTTTACAGTTTTACGGCAGTTTGCATTCATACAGTATATGTTGCATTACTGCCATCATCAGTTTAATTATATCATTAACTTTAAAGTCCCTCCTAAAAACAACATTAGTAATATTTGGTTAATAGTCAGGTCAGAAGATGTAAATAGAGTATTGTTTGCGAGCTTTGGATGGTTATTTGGAGAGTTTTGTGAGTGAAAAAGAGAACCCCCATTGACTCCGTTGTTAGCTGACTTTTTAGTTATTTACAGTATGTATTTCCGACTTAAAATGCATAAAAAACACAAACATTTCTAACGCTTGTACCGTTCGGGGTCGCGGGCGGAAGGCGTTGTACACCCTGGACAAGTCACCACCTTATCACAGGGCCAACACAGATAGACAGACAACATTCACACTCACATTCACACACTAGGGCCCATTTAGTGTTGCCAATCAACCTATCCCCAGGTGCATGTCTTTGGAGGTGGGAGGAAGCCGGAGTACCCGGAAGAAACCCACGCAGTCACGGGGAGAACATGTAAACTCCACACAGAAAGATCCCGAGCCCGGGATTGAACCCATGACTACTCAGGACCTTCGTATTGACTCTATATTGAAGATATTATCATAAATATCTGATGCATGACACCGACATACTTTCAAAGTTGCAAGTAAATAGATATGATGAAAGCAGTATCAATCTCACAGAGATTTCCGTGAGAGACAATGAGCTAGCCAGTCATGTGACCGCGTGACGTAGAGGTAGGAACCGTAGATCCCTTCCCTACCAACAACAATGCAAATCATGCAAACTTTGTGAGAGCAAATGATGGTCCAGAACCTTATATTTTTTTTCCAAACAAAGAATACAAACTAAAATCATAATACAACAATTGCTTACTGTACGATGTCTGCTCTCACTGTGATGACGACTGATAGGATGTTCATATTAAACCGTTTAGAATAAAGATTCATTGTTATTCAAATGAAGGATTAAACAAGTCTTCAGTCTTCGGTTAATTGTCAGGTCACAAGATGTAAATAGAATATTGTTTGCAGGTTTTAAAATGGTTATTTGGAGAGTTTTGTGGGCGAAATAGAGAGCCCCCATTGACTCCATTGTTAGCTGACCTTTAGTTATTTACAGTATATATTTCCGACTATTTGACCCCATCTATGGGTCAAAGAGTTGTCATCCCCCCCACCCCCACCTGCTGCCTCGTGGTACCTTTGGGAGAAGGAAAGGCTACGGGAGAAAACCCAGACAGAAAATCAGGAGTGGAGCCCCTGAGGCGACTGGGTGTCATTGCTGACCCCCGCCGGCAGCTCCTGCAGCCAAGCCGATTCCAGATGTATTGCCTTGCTTTCCCCTGGACCACATCGACACGGCCGAGAGGGGGATCTTGATGTCTGGTCAGCCCATGATCTCCATACTTTCACTCCAGCCTCCCCCCAAAAGGAAGGAAACAACACGGAAGCTGGCAGTCTTAAGTTCCACCCGATTGGCGCCAGCTTCGACGGTGGGAGGAATCATTGAGAATGAACTCCCCCAGACGCAACCCATCATCACTACTGACGGACGGATGCCTATGATGATGATATTTCCGACTTAAAATGCATAAAAAACACAAACATGTGTATATGTCCTATTTAAGAGTTGTGAATGATATATTGAAGATATTATTAATAGCGGCTTGAAGTCCGGAAAATATGGTAATAAAAACAGAACAAGGAACTACAGCTAATGCAAGTTATTGGTACCCCGCCTTCCGCCAATGTGCAGCTGAGATAGGCTCCAGCGCCCCCCGCAACCCGGAAAGGGACAAGCGGTAGAAAAATGGATGGATGGAGGGTATTGGTATCGACTGATCCCACTCATAAATGATTGGTACCATAAAATCGGCAGCACAACTAATTGAGATGATGAAGGGTCTGATTGCATATCAACATACTCAGCAGGGCAGCCTCCCTTTCTTGGGACGCAGTAATATTGACTTCATATTACTTTCATATCAACTTCAAAGTTTGACGTCCCCCTCCAATCTCTCGACATCTCAGTGCGACAGATGAATTGACAGCAAAGAAGGATTCCTGGAAAAGGGTAGAATGACATGCAGGGACATGTTGTGAGTGCTGCCCTAACTTGACAGTGCGGGGTTAATTATGGATGGCCTTCCTAGTGTTGGCGAGCACTCAACACTAAGTCGGAGAGACGACTGAAGCCTCCTGGCTATGCTTCTCTTATGTTTTATTTCTGCCAAAGGTTACGACGGGTGGCGCGAGTACCCCACTCAGCATTTGGAACCAGCTCACTGACAGAAGAAGTTAACAACAGTTTCAGTTAAATGCTTATGGCTGACCCCTTTCCCCCCCACTGTGTGTTGTTAGTAAACAACCAATCAACCATTGGAAAAAAAATGGAAAAACATAAAATGTTATCAGTATGCCCTGCGATGAGTTGGCGACTTGTCCAGGGTATACGCCGCCTTCCGCCCGATTGTAGCTGTGATAGGCACCAGCGCCCCACGCGACCCCAAAGGGAATAAGCGGTAGGAAATGGATGGATGGATGCATGGGTTATCAGTATGGTATTTAATTTAAAATATATAGCCAAACACCAATGTTGGCCTTTAACACACTTTTCGTGTCTTTTTACCGGAGATGTCCGATAATGGCTTTTTTGCCGATATTCCGATATTGTCCAACTCCAGATTACTGATTTCAATATCAACTGATAACGATATATACAGTCGTGGAATAAACACATTATTATGCCTAATTTTGTTGTGATGCCCCGCTGAATGCATTAAACAATGTAACAAGGTTTTCCAGAATAAGTCAACTCAAGTTATGGAAAAAAATGCCAATATGACGCTGCCATATTTATTATTGCTTGGAATTTGGGACATGCTCTCCCGGAGAGAGCATGAGGAGGGTTGAAGTGGGGGTAGCGAGGGGTATATATTGTAGCGTCCCGGAAGAGTTAGTGCTGCAAGGGGTCCTGGGTATTTATTCGGTTGTGTTTATGTTGTGTTGCGGTGCTCATATTCTCCCGAAATGTGTTCTTCATTCTTGTTTGGTGTGGGTTCACAGTGTGGCGCATATGTGACCTGTACGGCTGTTGACCAAGTATGCATTTCATTCACTTGAGTGTGTAAAAAGCCGTAGATATTATGTGACTGGGCTGGCACGCAAAGGCAGTGCCTTTAAGGTTTATTGGCGCTCTGTACTTCTCCCTACGTCCGTGTACGCAGCGGCGTTTTAAAATGTAATAATTTTATTTTTGAAACCGATTCCGATAATTTAGAAACAGATACCGATAATTTCCGATATTATATTATAAAGCATTTATCAGCCGATAATAGTCCGATATTATCGAACATCTCTACTTTTTACGCATTGAAATGAGGTAGAGACTTGTCCAGGGTGTACGCCCGAATGCAGCTGAGATAGGCTCCAGCACCCCCCGTGACCCCAAAAGCGGACAAGCAGTAGAAAAAATTGATGGATGGAAATCAGAAAGGACGCATAAGTCCACTGACTTTTCTTTTTTTTTTTTTACGGACCCTGCCTTCTCCGGGTCAAAACTCCGGTTTTCATTAAATGTAATATTGCCTGACAAAAAGTAATTCATCGTAATATTTTGATATTTACACATATATTTTACTAGAATACCCTTATGAGCATTACATGTATACCCTTTACAAAGCTAAAATCAACCCCAACGAAAACTTTGCTGCAGCTAAAAATGTACTTCAAGTAATATTTTGATACTGACACATCTCTGCAAAACACAATTTTGGTGTCTTTTTACGCATTAAATTCAGAAAGGACACGCATTTCCGAAAGTCCGTGCGCGTCCTCAGGATGCAGATTTTTTTTTTAACTGACCCTGCCTTATCCGGGTCAAAACTCTGGATTTCAACAAATGTAATATTGCCTGACAAACAGTAGTTCACCTTAGTGTTTTGATATTTACACATTGCATATTTACACAGGCATATTTTACTAGAATACCCTTTTGAGAATTACATATATCAGAATCAAGGAGCTACTGTACTGTTTTCTTGTTGAAATATCCTTTTAAGAGCTAAAATCTACCTAAACAACTACTTTGCTGCTGCAAAAATATTTATTTCAAGTAATATTTTGATACTGACACATCTCTGCAAAACACACTTCTGGTGTCTTTTTATGCACTGAAATTAGGAAGGACGCGCATTTCTGGGTCAGAGATTTTCTTTTTTCCCGACACTGCCTTTTCCGGCTCAAAACTCCGGTTTTCATTAAAAAGTAATTCACCGTAATATTTTGATATTTGCGCATCACATATTTAAAAGGCGTACCTCATAGTTTACAGAAGAAACTAGAGCTCTTAAACTATCATGTAGAAAGCTGGAACGCAAATGGCGTGCGACTAAACTTGAGGTTTTCCATTAAGCATGGACTGTGATGAGGTGGTGACTTGTCCAGGGTGTGCCCCGCCTTCCGCCCGATTGTCGCTAAGATAGGCCCCTCGCGACCCAAAAGGGAATACTGTAAGCGGTAGAAAATGGATGGATGGATCAAGCATGGAGTGATAAAAACTTAAAAACACATGCTTACCCTAGCTAAAGCTTATTATTACTCAAATCTCATCCGTCTCAACAAAAACGTTTCTAAATATTTGTTCAGTACAGTAGCATCGCTAACCCAACAAGGGACTCCTTCCAGTAGCTCCACCCACTCGGCAGATGACTTCATGAATTTCTTTAAGAAGAAAATTGAAGTCATTAGAAAGGAGATTAAAGACAATGCGTCCCAGCTACAACTGGGTTCTATTAACACAGATACGATTGTATACACGGCGGATACTGCCCTCCAAAATAGTCTCTCTCTTTTTGATGAAATAACATTAGAGGAATTGTTACAACGTGTAAATGGAATAAAACAAACAACATGTTTACTTAACCCACTTCCTGGGAAACTTATCAAGGAGCACTTTGTATTATTAGGTCCATCAGTGCTAAATATTATAAACTTATCACTCTCCTCGGGCACTGTTCCCCTAGCATTCAAAAAAGCGGTTATTCATCCTCTTCTTAAAAGACCTAACCTCGATCCTGACCTCATGGTAAACTACCGACCGGTGTCTCACCTTCCCTTTATTTCAAAAATCCTTGAAAAAATTGTTGAGGAGCAGTTAAATGAACACTTAGCGTCTAACAATCTATGTGAAACCTTTCGATCCCGTTTCAGGGCAAATCAATTTGCGGAGAGCGCCCTGGCAAAAACGACTAATGATCTATTGCTAACGATGGATTCTGATGCGGCATTTATTTGCTTCTTGATCTTAGCGCTGCTTTCGATACCGTCAATCATAATGTTTTATTAGAGCGTATCAAAAAACGTATTGGTATGTCATACTTAGCCTTGTCTTTGTTTAAAGGGGAATATTATCACAATTTCTGAAGGGTTAAAACCAGTAAAAATCAGTTACCAGTGGCTTATTTTATTTTTCGAAGTTTTTCTCAAAATTTGACCCATCACGCAATATCCCGAAAAACGGCTTTAAAGTGCCTGATTTTACCCGTCGTTATATCCACCCGTCCATTATCCTGTGCCGTCACAGCGTGATCACACAGAAACAAACATGGCGGATAGCACAGAAAGGTACAGTGATATTAGCTCAGATTCAGACTCGGATTTCAGCGCCGTAAGCGATTCAACAGATTACGCATGTATTGAAACGGATGGTTGGAGTGTGGAGGCAGGTAGCCAAAAGGAAATTGAAGAAGAAACTGAAGCTATTGAGCCATATCACGACAGACAGCGGCACGGGAGGAAGCGAGGACGAATTTGGCGATCGCCTTCTAACCAACGATTGTTATGCGTTTGTTTGCCATTAAATGTGGGTGGAAGGAAAGGCTGGATGCAAATATAGCTACAAATGAGGCATAATGATGCAATATGTACATACAGCTAGCCTAAATAGCATGTTAGCATTGATTAGCTTGCAGTGACCAAATATGTCTGATTAGCACACTCCAAATAAGTCAATAACATCGACAAAACTCACCTTTGTGCAAAAAAAAAATGAGACAGAAAAAGAAGTGGCATAAATCATATCCAGGGCGTTTACCTTGCTCGTCTGCGGGAAGAGAATGCCGTCGTCCCTGAATAACTCGCACTCGGGCAGATTCAGTGGTGGTCTATTTTCCAATATTGCAGATTTCGTTGTTGCGATCTGCTGCTCAGATCTTCACATGTTTGTTATTTCCATTTTTGTTTCATTCTCAGTCTGACCCGTTTATTTCCTGTTTTGCCCATCACTCTGGTTACTCATTAGTTCACCTGCTACACTCGTACCGCACACCTGCTTCAGCTAATCACCCTCCTTTATAAGCCAGCCTTTTCTGTTCTGTCTTCCTCGGATCCTAATTTGCCCACGCGCAACAGTGACGACTCTCGACCTTCATCTTTGTATGTATATTCTCGCTAGTTTTTACGCTAAGCCATTTGTTTATTCCAGCTCACATGCTGAGGAATTGTTTTTCTGTTTTTGGTTTGCCTTCTCTTTACAGCAGTGTTTTTGTTCCTAGCCTTTTATTATTTAATAAATCCATTTATAACTTACCTTGTTATGTTCATCGCTTCGACGCATCCCCGGAAGAACCAATCCGGCATTACAATGCCACACAAGCGTCACAGTAGGATCCGAGCATCAAAATGTTTTTCCGCGTCGAAACCACGGGAGGAACCCTTCGACTTGGGTTTGTGGTTGGAGCTCGTGGCTTGGGAGCAGGAAAGACTTGACTGTGGGCCTGAAGTCCCCTCCGAAGCCGTTCGCGCTGCCCCGAAGAGGCGGGGGGTCCAGTGGAGAGGTCCCCCGCACGGCAGTAATGTTCCAGCACCACTTATTCCTCCCCATGGACACAGCAAGTTTCACCCCGTCCAGGATTCACCCGTCATTACCGGTAATCCTGCTTGTTTTTTTTCAAATCATTCCTTAAGCTGCCATGACACTTTTTCTGACACAAGCGATGACGTCAATTGGGGAACGCCCACCGGTGACGCAACACCGGCCTCTGTTGATGACATTTTTTCAGAAGATTTTTATATTGTGGACAGTAATTCTCATTCCCAACCTTTTTTGAATATCAATAACATTCATGACAAGATACAGAATTATCAGGATATTTTTTCTTATTATTCTAGTCAACCTCAGTCACCTAGTTTTTCTCCTACACCTCCTTTAAAACCTCATTCTCCGGCCAAGTCCAAGGTGTTTCCTCCCTTTTCTAAAGGAAATTCTGGACAAATTAAAGGGGAGGAGTCGGCCCGCCTCCAAGCCTCCCACCACCCTCCCTTAAGGTCAGTCCCTGACCATAGGGAACGGGTCTGGGATCCCCGTCTGGAGGAAGGGGCTATGACCTATAGCTGTGCTACGGAGGTAGCACAGATACTACCCTCTAAACCACAGCCACCATGTAGACCTCCTCCACCTGTTTTTCCCCCGGCCAAATCTCAACGGCCTTGTAGACCTCCTCCACCTGTTTTTCCCCTGGCCAAGTCTCAACGGCCTTGTAGACCTCCTCCACCTGTTTTTCCCCCGGCCAAGTCTCAACGGCCTTGTAGACCTCCTCTACCTGATTTTCCCCCGGCCAAATCTCAACGGCCTTGTAGACCTCCTCCACCTGTTTTTCCCCCGGCCAAGTCTCAACGGCCTTGTAGACCTCCTCCACCGGTGTTCGGACTCGCGAGGTCATTACCTCCAGCACGTCCTCCACCACCGGTGTTCTGCACTGCTCCCAGTCTGGTTCTCACACCAGCACATGACTCTCGCCTGGTTTTCAAGCCAGAATTAGACTCTCGCCTGGTTTTCACACCAGATAATGTTTCTAGCCTGGTTCTCAAGCCAGCACTAGACTCCCACCTGGTTCTCACACCAGCCTCCGACCCAGAACTGGTTCTCATACCAGTTACAGACTTTAGCCTGGATCTCACTCCAGCAACAGCTCCAAAGCTGGAGCCCACTCCAGCACCAGTGTCGACGACGGGGCTGGAGCCCACACCAACGTCGACAACGGGGCTGGAGCCTACAACTGTGTCGACAGGGCTGGAGCCTACTCCAGTACCAGCTCCACGCCGCCAAGCGCCGGTACCAGCTCCACGCCGCCAAGCGCCGGTACCAGCTCCACGCCGCCAAGCGCCGGTACCAGCTCCACGCCGCCAAGCACTGCCGACGACTAATACGCCTGCCTCTACGACGTCGCCGTTTGCTTCTACGCTGATGACAACTGCGGCTTCCACGCCTCCGACGACGCCTTCTGCGGCTTCCACGCATCAGACGACGCCTTCTGCGGTTTCCACGCATCAGACGACTCCTGCGGCTCCCAGGCCGCCTCCGACGACTCCTGCGGCTCCCAGGCCGCCTCCGACGACTCCTGCGGCTCCCAGGCCGCCTCCGACGACTCCTGCGGCTCCCAGGCCGCCTCCGACGACTCCTGCGGCTGCAGCACCCGCATCATCCTCGCCAGCTGCACTCGGGCCTGCTTTGGCTGCAGTCCCCGCACCCTCGTCTGCTGCTTCCAAGCCTGCTGGGATTTCGGTGCTGAGGCGTCGTCCACCACGTCGACCACGGGAGTGGCCTCTGCGAGGTCATCCTCCTCGCCAGACACTCCCTCCTCCATGTCGGCCACGGATGTGGCCGTGCCCGGGTCGTCCGCCTCGCCGGGCACCTCATCCTGCGAGGCGGCCACTAATGTGGCCTTTTCGAGGTCGCCCGCCAAAACTTTTTCGGCAGCAGCGTTCCACCCGCCGCCGCCACATGATGTGTCCTCGGTGGATTCGGGGACATGCGATCTGGCGACCCTCCACCGTGGCCTCCCTCCGCCCTCCCTTCGTTTGTGGACTTTCTGGTTTTGGGGAGGGGGTTCAAGTTTTTGTTTGTGTTTTTGAGACATCTGGTATCTGTCTTTTGTTGGGGGGGAATACTGTTGCGATCTGCTGCTCAGATCTTCACATGTTTGTTATTTCCATTTTTGTTTCATTCTCAGTCTGACCCGTTTATTTCCTGTTTTGCCCATCACTCTGGTTACTCATTAGTTCACCTGCTACACTCGTACCGCACACCTGCTTCAGCTAATCACCCTCCTTTATAAGCCAGCCTTTTCTGTTCTGTCTTCCTCGGATCCTAATTTGCCCACGCGCAACAGTGACGACTCTCGACCTTCATCTTTGTATGTATATTCTCGCTAGTTTTTACGCTAAGCCATTTGTTTATTCCAGCTCACATGCTGAGGAATTGTTTTTCTGTTTTTGGTTTGCCTTCTCTTTACAGCAGTGTTTTTGTTCCTAGCCTTTTATTATTTAATAAATCCATTTATAACTTACCTTGTTATGTTCATCGCTTCGACGCATCCCCGGAAGAACCAATCCGGCATTACAATGCCACACAAGCGTCACATTCGTTGACTTTATGGTTGGAAATGCGTCTGCTTTGAATGTTGCAGGATATCCACACATTCTTGTGTGGAAATCCGAAAAATAACAGAGCTAATTTGACTTGGTGCGTGTAATAAGATTGAGAAAATGGCGGATTGCTTAATGTTGTGACGTCATGGGTGAAAGGTGATCACTCGACAGGCTATCAATTGAAAGGCGTTTAAATCGCCAAATTCACCCTTTTAGAGTTCGGAAATCAGTTAAAAAAACATATGGTCTTTTTTCTGCAACATCAAGGTATATATTGACGCTTACATAGGTCTGGTGATAATGTTCCCATTTAAAGGCCTACTGAAATGAGATGTTCTTAATTAAACGGGGATAGCAGGTCCATTCTATGTGTCATACTTGATCATTTCGCGATATTTCCATATTTTTGCTGAAAGGATTTAGTAGAGAACATCCACGATAAAGTTTGCAACTTTCGGTGCTAAGACAAAAGCTCTGCCTCTACCGGAAGTCGCAGACGATGACTTCACATGTTTGATGGCTCCTCACATATTCACATTGTTTTTAATGGGAGCCTCCAACAAAAAGTGCTGTTCGGACTGAGAAAACGACAATTTCCCCATTAATTTGAGCGAAGATGAAAGATTCGTGTTTGAGGATATTGATAATGATGGACTAGAAAAAAAAAAAGTTAAAAAAGTTAAAAAAAAAAAAAAACGCGATTGCATTTGGACGGATTCCGATGTTTTTAGACACATTTACTAGGATAATTCTGGGAAATCCCTTATCTTTCTATTGTGTTGCTAGTGTTTTAGTGAGTTTGATATTACCTGATAGTCGGAAGTGTGTCTCAGGGGAGTCGACGGCAGCTATGGACGGCACAAGCTCAGCTTTTCTCCGGTAAGAACTGACTTTTTAACCACAATTTTCTCACCAAAACCTGCTGGTTGACATGTGGTCCGGATCCATGTTCTCTTGACCGTGCTCTGATCAAAAGGAAAGTTTCACCTCCAGAAATTTTAAACATGGAATCACCGTGTGTTTGTGTGGCTAAAGGCTAAAGCTTCCCAACTCCATCTTTCTACTGTGACTTCTCCAATATTAATTGAACAAATTGCAAAAGATTCAGCAACACAGATGTCCAAAATACTGTGTAATTATGCCGTTAAAGCAGACGACATTTAGCTGTGTGTGTGCGCAGCGCTCATACTACCTAAAAACCTGTGACGTCTTGCGTACACGTCATCATTACACTACGTTTCGAAGACGAAACTCCCGGGAAATTAAAAATTGTAATTTAGTAAACTAAAAAATCCGTATTGGCATGTGTTGCAATGTTAATATTTCATCATTGATGGGTTCCCTCCGGGTACTCCGGCTTCCTCCCACTTCCAAAGACATGCACCTGGGGATAGGTTGATTGGCAACACTAAATTGGCCCTAGTGTGTGAATGTGAGTGTGAATGTTGTTTGTCTATCTGTGTTGGCCCTGCGATGAGGTGGCGACTTGTCCAGGGTGTACCCCGCCTTCCGCCCGATTGTAGCTGAGATAGGCGCCAGCGCCCCCCGCAACCCCAAAAGGGAATAAGCGGTAGAAATGGATGATTGGATGGGCATTGATATATAAACTATCAAACTGCGTGGTGGGTAGTAGTGGGTTTCAGTAGGCTTTTAACTCTTATCTTACTGACAGGATGCAGTGCGTCTCCCATAACAATGTGACCTTGGACTATGTTAACGTGTGGAGTTCCCCAGGTTTCGTTCCTTGGCCCTGCACTCTTCAGCATCTACATGCTGCCGCTAGGTGACATCATACGCAAATACGGTGTTAGCTTTCACTGTTATGCTGATGACACCCAACTCTACATGCCCCTAAAGCTGACCAACACGCCGGATTGTAGTCAGCTGGAGGCGTGTCTTAATGAAATTAAACAATGGATGTCCGCTAACGTTTTGCAACTCAATGCTACGAAAACAGAAATGCTGATGACCAAATTAAGTCAAAGTACAATTACAGAACTGAAAAAATACACAATTACAGAAGCAAAAGTAGCTTGTTACTTTTCCTCTCCATTAATACACCATGCAAAAGACTATGTTTACACGGCAGGCCAAACCAGATATTTTTTAGATCTTATGTTTTCTAGCTGACTGTTTACACTGCAAGTAAAATGGGATTTTTATCAGAATCCAGAGTAAATGCGCACAGGCCACCTCAATTTTGCTCTCGACGTCACTTGCATGCGCACTGCAAAATTAAATAAAAGTCACGTTTTTTGGGGTGAAAGTAAATTAAATTAACTTTGGGATCATCACAAGGGACTTAAATGTGCATGTAGATCAGGGGAGTCAAACGTGCGGCCCGCGAACAGGCTTTATCCGGCCCACGGGATGAGTTTTCTAAGTATAATACCTAACCTGAGATTTTTGAATGAAGGAAACTGCTGTTCTAAATGTGTCCACTGGATGTCGCAATAGCAATCTTTTGTATCTTTGTAGATGATCCTACAAAAGTACAAAATAAACCACATTTTAGTACATCTGTCGAGGAAAACGATCAAACTACATAAATAACATCCTGTAATTACATTTTGATACTTGTCCAGTGTGTACCCCGCCTTCTGTCCGAATGGAACTGAGATAGGGGATAAGTGGTAGAAAATGGGTGGATATTATTTCTTGATCTTGATAGATTGAAAATTAACACTAATGAGTTGACTGATGGACCGATCAGTGCCAGTGCTTGGTCCACATTGCCGGCAGTAAGTCGAACACATTTCCAGTGAGGGTTGGACTCCGCCAAGGCTGTCCTTTGTCACCGATTCTGTTCATAACTTTTATGGACAGAATTTCTAGGCGCAGTCAAGGTGTTGAGGGGTTCCGGTTTGGTGACCGCAGGATTAGGTCTCTGCTTTTTGCAGATGATGTGGTCCTGATGGCTTCATCTGACCGAGATCTTCAGCTCTCACTGGATCGGTTCGCAGCCGAGTGTGAAGCGACCGGAATGAGAATCAGCACCTCCAAGTCCGAGTCCATGGTTCTCGCCCGGAAAAGGGTGGAATGCCATCTCCGGGTTGGGGAGGAGACCCTGCCCCAAATGGAAGAGTTCAAGTACCTAGGAGTCTTGTTCACGAGTGGGGGAAGAGTGGATCGTGAGATTGACAGGCGGATCGGTGCGGCGTCTTCAGTAATGCGGACGTTGTACCGATCCGTTGTGGTGAAGAAGGAGCTGAGCCGGAAGGCAAAGCTCTCAATTTACCGGTCGATCTACGTTCCCATCCTCACCTATGGTCATGAGCTTTGGGTCATAACCGAAAGGACAAGATCACGGGTACAAGCGGCCGAAATGAGTTTCCTCCGCCGTGTGGCGGGGCTCTCCCTTAGAGATAGGGTGAGAAGCTCTGCCATCCGGGAGGAACTCAAAGTAAAGCCGCTGCTCCTTCACATCGAGAGGAGCCAGATGAGGTGGTTCGGGCATCTGGTCAGGATGCCACCCGAACGCCTCCCTAGGGAGGTGTTTAGGGCACGTCCAACCGGTAGGAGGCCACGGGGAAGACCCAGGACACATTGGGAAGACTATGTCTCCCGGCTGGCCTGGGAACGCCTCGGGATCCCCCGGGAAGAGCTAGACGAAGTGGCTGGGGAGAGGGAAGTCTGGATTTCCCTGCTTAGGCTGTTGCCCCCGCGACCCGACCTCGGATAAGCGGAAGAAGATGGAAGATGGAAGATGGATGGAGTTGACTGATGAACATCATCACATAATTTATTCAGAAAATATAAGTGACGACAAATAAAGTATATGCCTTTAACCGCAACAGGTAATTGTATTAAAAAAAACAACAACAACGAAAACAATATGATTTGTACAATTTCAGAATGTTATCTTTATTTTTAAGTTATGGTGCCGTGATTTTACCAGTCCGGCCCACTTTGGAGTAGATTTTTCTCCATGTGGCCTCTGATCTGAAATGAGTTTGACACCCCTGATGTAGATGAAACCAATTTCAGGCAAGCTGAAGAACTCAGTGCAGTCCTTGAATTGTTCGGTCTAACTCAGCATGAAAACGAGCCCACCCATCAGTTCTGTGTTTTCTTCGACTCGTATGTCAGACCCAAGCCAGCAGTTGGGTCAGCGGCTGTTAGTGGGAGAGTCATAAATAATAGCATGCGGACACAGTTTGTGGAAATGATCAGGTTTGAAAACACCCTGTATGCTAATGTTGATGAGGGGCTGAACTCATATACATCACGTGTTGTAAATGTTTCGAACACCGTTGCTCCTGTCCAGGTTAGAATGCGACTATTAGGCGCACTTAAAATCCTTTCATTTTCTAAAAACTTGACAGTGCGCCTTATAACCCGGTGCGCCTAATGTACTAAATAATGTTGGTTGTGCTTACCGACCTCAAAGCTATTTTATTTGGTACATTGTAAAATGATAAGTGTGACCAGTAAATGGCAGTCACACATAAGAGATACAGTACGTGTAGACTGCAATATGATGGTAGTCACACGTAAGAGATACGTGCAGACTGCAATATGACTCAAGCAAACACCATCAACATGTTATATGTTTCATTGAAAATATAGAACATTACACACGGCGCTCAACACTATCAAAATGTTTTAGTACGACTTTGGTAAGCTATGAAACCGCACTGCTTGATGGATTGTACTGTGCTTCAACATATGAATATTATCATCGTGTGTTTATAAGGTAAGACATATTATCTGGCGTTTTGATTCGCAATATTATGCAAAAGCAACTGTTATTACCTTCTGGTACCTGCTGATCTGTATTTGAGATCTGCATAAGTCCTGAAAATGTATGTGTCTGGCCTTTGTAGTCGATAAGCTTCTTCTTGGTATGGCACAGTCATCCTCCGATATTGCCATTTCCAATATAAAGTAGTGTAAAGTTCTTACTTATATCTGTCAGTAAACTCACCATGAAAGCACTAAAACATACCGGCTAAGTGGGTTTACATTACTCACCAAAGGACTTAAGTTATTAGTCAGACGGTATTTCACGGGACACATTTCAGGCACATTTCTGCGTGGCGCAGTGTCATAGTGGCTGTGCGCAACTCGAGGGTCCCTGGTTCAATCCCCACCTAGTACCAAACTCGTCACGTCCGTTGTGTCCTGAGCAAGACACTTCACCCTTGCTCCTGATGGGTGCTGGTTAGTGCCTTGCATAGCAGCTCCGTCCATCAGTGTGTGAATGTGTGTGTGAATGGGTAAATGTGGAAGTAGTGTCAAAGCGCTTTGAGTACCTTGAAGGTAGAAAAGTGCTATACAACCCATTTATCATGTATTTTGTTGCACTAGTGAGCCACGGATGAGAAAATTCTGCTCCGTTTTTGATTAAAGTAAAGTCTGAATGTCATTAAAAGACTTAGCTCCATCTTTTGACACTTCTTCCACTCCCATCCTTGCACGCTACACCGCTACAACAAAGAAGACGCTGTCGAAGATGAGCCGTGTAAATAAGACCGCCCACGAAACGGCGCATCCTGATGGGACTGTGTAGTGGAATTTCTGACCTTTCTACCATATTTTGTGTCTGTTTTAGTCCAAAAAGAAAGTCTATCTAAAAGCCTCTGAATCACTGAAAGTACATATGTAGATGAAAGTTGAATTTGTGGTCGCTCTAACCATTGTACAAAATATTTTGATTGTTTGTTATGACTAAGGGATTCAAGGTTGTTGCGGAGGAAGCAGTTGCAAAACAAAGGGACCTTGACACATGAGGGAAACATATAAAAAGCCAGTAGACCAATATTTGATGTGATTCGCATGATTTCGATCATCCACGTCTCCCCGGAAGAACGCTGTCTGTTTGCATGGGCAATTCAATCCAACTCTGTACTTTTTGATATTGGGTAAGTAAAACTTTTGTACTTAAACCACTTTGTTTGCTGTTTAAGCTTCGGACCATCCACCACAACTGTCAGAAAGTGACTTGAAGATGATCTGTAAAGCAACATCCATGCAACATTTTGACCAAATACCTACCATCACATGTTATGTAGAACACAAGGAAGTGTTTTCAGTTTGGAAAAAAAATAATAATCAAATGACCCCTTTAATGCGCCTTTTTGAATGAAAATACACATGACTATCCCCGCTCATTGGCAGTGCGCCTTACAATCCGGTGCGCCCTATGGTCCAGAAAATACGGTAGTTATCTTAAAAACAGAGGTGCTGTCAGAATTTCTGGGATATGATTTTTGCCCCTGTTTGGTTAAAGCATAATACTACATGCATAATACTACTTCCTCTTAGGGAGGCAAACAATTGAGGCCTCACTTTGCATGAATGTGTGTTTTAAACCTGTTTCCTCATGTAAACACACGATCAAATGCACCACAGAAATACCCTGTTTGGTTTTTTGTCGGCTGGAGTCCCTACGCATAAATTGCAGTATGCAAAAAAAAAAAGCACGTTGTAGTCACTTTACCATGTTGTGATTAGGCTGTCAACATGAGAGCTGCAGGCCTTTCAATGAAATTGTCAGACATTTTAAAGTCAATAACTCGGAAATCATTTCATTTGTTCTCGTATGATCTTCACAGCAGTTTTCATCGACTGTAATCAGGTGACACGTGGTCAGAAAGCCTTCTGTTGCGCGGAAGACCTTTTTTTTTATGATAACGATGACTTAGACCAGGGGTGCCCATTACGTCGATCTCGAGCTACCAGTCGACCGCGGGGGGTGTGTCAGTCGATCTCGAGCTAGGCTTTTAAAAAAATAGACCTAAAAATTAGTGATCATCAATCTTCACCAAGACATCACTTAAATGACATTCACGGTACCGGAGGGTCTTGTGAGATGACGCTGGCTGCTGCAAGATCATAATTATTAAAATATGACCGAGAGGAAGGCGAGAAACACTTTTTATTTCAACAGACTCTCGCGCCGTACCTTCCGTCAAAACTCTAAAGGCCGACTGCACATTTCCTATCTTCACAATAAAAGCCTTGCTTCATGCTGCCTGCACTGACTAAATACAGAGTCTCGGAAAACTGGCGTGCACAAGCGATCCGTCAGAAAGCTGGCGTGCACATCACTTGTACACGCCAGCTTTCCGAGACTCTTATTTTGTTAGCGCAGGCAGCATGAAGCAGGGCTTTTATTGTGAAGATAGGAAATGTGCAGTCGGCCTTTTGAGTTTTGACGGAAGGGACGGCACGAAAGTCTGTTGAAATAAAAAGTGTTTCTCGCCTTCCTCTCTGTCATTTTTTCATAATAATGAACTGGCAGCAGCCAGTGTCATCTCACAAGACCCTCGGGCGCCGTGAATGTCAATCAAGCAAGCTACGGAATTTGCCGCCAATGTTTTTCTTGTAAAGTGTATGGAAGCTGGATGAATTAGATGCCAAAAACCAACCACTTTCATGTGGTATTGTACAGAAAGGACAACTTTTTTTCTCCTCCATTTGAAAATGTGGGCGTTATCATCATTACTGTCTGATTCCAATCAATGTAAGTCATCAGAATCAGGTAATACACCAACTTATATTCTTGTCTTCGTGAAAGAAAGACATCTATATGTGTTACACATGCTTGTATTATCATTAAACACATTTAACTTGTTTACAAAAATGCCTCTTTCATAAATAAATAAATATAAATTATATATATAAATGAGGTAGATCCCCTCGAGTTGGTCAATTGAAAAGTAGCTCGCCTGCAGAAAAAGTGTGGGCACCCCTGATCTAGACATACATTTCAGTTTAAATAGCTGTTGGTATTGGATGAGATAGGGCACAGGTGTCAGTTCTGGCCTGCCACATCATTTTATGTGGTCTGCGAAAGCCTGAAAAAAGGGGTTTCAATACAATACTTATTCTATTATTGTTTTTTACTAAATGCATTCGTTCTATCAATTTTGACAGAAAAAAAAGGAATGTTTTAAACTTCAATATTATCTGATCATGCCAATTATATTATTAAGTACTGTATTGCAAAACTATATTTGTGAGATAAAAACAAATACCGTATTTTTCACATTTTAAGTCGCACCTGCCGAAGATGCATAATAAAGAAGGAAAAAAACATATATAAGTCGCACTGGAGTATAAGTCGCATTTTTGGGGGGAATTTATTTGATAAAACCCAACACCAAGAATAATAGACGTTTGAAAGGCAATTTAAAATAGATAAAGAATAGTGAACAACAGGCTGAATAAGTGTACGTTATGTGACGCATAAATAACCAACTGAGAAGGTGCCTGGTATGTTAACGTAACATATTATGGTAAGAGTCATTCAAATAACTATAACATATAGAACATGCTATACGTTTACCAAACAATCTGTCACTCCTAATTGCTAAATCCAATGAAATCTGATACGTCTAGTCTCTTACGTTATATTTTAGGGTAAAGAAATACAATCTTGTGTGCTTACGGAGAGTATTCCTGCAGACTGTATTGATCTATATTGATAAATAATGTATATATTGTGTTTTTTATGTTGATTTAATAATAAAAAAACAACAACATTTTTTTTTTTTTTTCTTTTGCGGCCTGGTGCCAATCGGTCCGATTGGCACCGGTGGTTGGGGGCAACTGGTCTACATAACATGTAACCAGTAGCTGGGTTTTAATGCATTCCAAAAAAATCAGATGAAAAACTAAATCATATTAAATCCGAAGCAATACTTTAATCACAAAAAGTGTATAACCTTCTTTGGCAAAGCACTGGCACTTGCAACTTTGTTTGGCCCCATGGTGGATTATTTTGCAGACACATCAAAAAGAGAAACCCAGTGACTGGTCACCAACAATTCTTAGTGGAATGACACGTGGGCAAACAGACTATATTTTTTATGCGCAATGTTTGGTCGTTTGATACCCAAGACTATTTACATTTTGTTAAATCGTTCACAAATAAGTTTTCCGACAAATATTTAGTTTGCCTAAAATGTGTTTTGTTGTGATTATAATTAGAGATGTCCGATAATGGCTTTTTTGCGAATATCCGATATTGTCCAACTCTTAATTACCGATTCTGATATCAACTGCTATATATAATCGTGGAATTAACACATGATTGTGCCTAATTTTGTTGTGATGTCCCGCTGGATGCATTAAACAATGTAAAAAAGGTTTTCCAAAATAAAATCAACTCAAGTTAGGGAAAAGAAATGCCAACATGGCACTGCCATATTTATTATTGAAGTCACAAAGTGCATTTTTATTTTTAACATGCCTCAAAACAGCAGCTTGGAATTTGGGACATGCTTTCCCTGAGAGAGCATGATGAGGTTGAGGTCGGCGGGGTTGGGGGGGCGGAATTTTGGTGAGGGGATGGGGGGAAGGAGAAGCGGGCGGTATATATTGTAGCGTCCCAGAAGTGTTAGTGCTGCAAGGGGTTGTGGGTATTTGTCCTGTTGTGTTGATGTTGTGTTGGGTGCGGATGTTCTCCCGAAATGTGTTTGTCATTCTTCTTTGGTGTGGGTTCACAGTGTGGCGGATATTTGTAACAGTGTTAAAGTTGTTTATACGGCCACCCTCAGTGTGACCTGTATGATTGTTGAGCAAGTATGATTTCATTCACTTGCGTGAAAAGTCATAGATATTATGTGATAGGACCAGCACGCAAGCCTTTAATGTTTATTGGCGCTCTGTACTTCTCCCTACGTTAGTGTACCACTCCGTATAGCGGCCTTTTAAAAAGGTCATGAATTTAACTTTTTTAAACAGATATCTATAATTTCCGATATTACAATTTAAAGCATTTATTGGCCAATAACATCGGTAGTCTGATGTTATTGGACATCTCTAATTATAATCATTGTCAATAGATTAAAAGGCAAAAATCACAAAATGATTCAATGATCTTGAAACCTGCCCAAGTAAAAAGTATCAGTATTGGTTATGGATGTGTACCAAATTAGGTACCAACCAAATTGTGTCAGTACTACAAGGTAAAATAAAACGGTACCGTATTTTGTTACTTGCCTTTAGCATAATTGTTATCATTTTCGATTCTAACAAAGTGAGAAGACGATGCTTCAAAGTACAGTAAGGCTACACCTTTCAAAATGCGCTAGCGTAATGCTAATTTACATTGAATATGCCATATGCAGTCCACTGATAAGAAATAGAAATTAGACGTGCCAATTTCAACACCTCCAAAACACATACAGCAGTGATTCTCAAACTGTGGTATGCGCGGATGATTCATTATTTAAGTTCAGCGTTTTATTTTCTTATATTCAAACACAGTGTTACTGTTCAAACTGTGCACTGTTGCAGTGGTCAGAAATATTTTATATACCTGTTAAAACCTCTGCCTTGCTTTTAATGAACACTTGGGCCTACCACGCTACTGTATTTCGATGTTGGTCATTATGGTGGCACTTGGAGAGCCAAGTTTTTTCTGAGGTGGTACTTGGTGAAAAAAGTTGTAAAACCACTGACATAAAATATAAAAATTTTGTAGAGCTCAACGTCAGAAATAACATGCGTTAGTCGTTTCTCAAAGATGCAGAAGACCGGAGGATGACGTGCAGTTATGGTAAGTATATAATAGATTTAGCTTAGCTTAAACATAAGAAAAACTGTCTACCACGGAAAGCCAAAAAAATATGAAAAATTACAGAGGAAAGGGAAAAACTAAACCAACTTTCTTGTGTAGCTATGAATGTACCATGAATTGATTTACGTGGACCCCGACTTAAACAAGTTGAAAAACTTATTCGGGTGTTACCATTTAGCAGTCAATTGTACGGAATATGTACTGTACTATACAATCTACTAATAAAAGTTTCAATCAATCAATCAATCTCAACAAGACTGCCAGGCCGAGTGAACAAACAAACAAGGCGGGTATAAATAGCTCTTCGATTAGTGATCAGGAGCAGGTGAGCTTCTCGACCAATACTCAGAGGCATGTGCAGGGAACCAGCTTCCATGGCAACAAACAACATTAAAGAGGGTGCTAAAAAAAAAGAAAATGAAAATAATCTAAGGATATAACAAACCTAACTTAACATGATCATGTTAGGACTGGCACATTCAGCTTAATGGCAAAGACTACTTCCTGGCTAAGGCAACATACCGTAGCCTACACACTACTTCCATCTAATATATTGGAAATTGCAACTGCCTGCAAAATCCACTATATAATACCTGCAAATGACACCTAAGAAGTGTAAGAAAACAAGACAGCACAGTTATTATAAGCACACTGTTAATTTTTTACGAAAATAAAATGTATTTAATTATCAAGCAATTAATATGAACGCACTCATACACACACACACACACACACACACACACACACACACACACACACACACACACACACACACACACACACACACACACACACACACACACACACACACACACACACACACACACACACACACACACCGAAAATTGGAAAAGCTATTGATTCCAATGTACTCTTTCGGTGATACTGACTAAGTGTTTACTTGGTACTGTCATGATCCATTGCTCGGATATGTCTTGTTTAGTTAAAGGCTCCCTTAGTTCTGTTTCAGCACCCCTGGCTTTTTGTTTTTTAGGTTGCCATGGGTGCTGATTATTTTCACTTGCCTCTGATTGGTGTTCGGGACGCTCACCTGCTCTCGTGCACTGATTAGAGAGCTATTTATTCCTGCTTTTCGCCACACTCGATTTTGGCTGTCTTGTTTGCTCCATGCAACAAGTAACGTGTGTCAGGGTTCGTAGACCTTTTGCATGGCCAAATTCAAGCACTTTTTAAAGGACTTTGATGATAAATTTTGCAGTTTAGGCAGTGCCCTTCAAAATACAAAAAATAGTGTGTATCAATCCATAACGTTGTTGGTTGAGGGAAAAATACAGAAAATCTGCTAAAACCTTAGCCTAACATTGAACCAGAAGTTACCATTAACTGAACCAGGCATAGAAAATGAAGCAGTGTTTCTGCAGACTATTCAATGTCATTGGTGTGTCCATTTATGTTGTTTTTCTAATTCTTTGTTCTTGTTCTTACTTCCAAATGACATCAAACAGCACGGATTGATTCACACTGTATTTGTGCTTGTAAACTGCATAATGTGATACAAATACACACATCCTCAAAATGTCAATTTCACTCACTTATTAACAAAACTGTTCCACAATAATATAGGAATAATGAATTAAAGAAAAATATTTTGTTTGTTTCACAACATGTCAGTCACTTTACATTGAGCATATGTAGCCTTATGACTGTGGCTATTATAACAAATCGATTTTTAGTTGAGGAAAGTTCTATGATAATCATAATAATTCATTCTGATTTATTATTGACAAAAATTGGCATTTTTCCTTTCATAGTTCGTAATAACTGTCCGTAATTAACATGTAATCTAGCACTGATCTCACAGTTTAGGTCTAGCATGTACCAATAGGTTAGAAAACATAACTTTGGCTAACTTTAGTTAGCTTGAAGGTAGGGCTGGGCGATATATCGAATATACTCGATAAATCACGGGTTTGTCTCTGTGTGATATAGAAAATGATTATATCGTCATATTGGAGTATACATTCTCACGCAGTTGCTTTTAGCTGCAGGCATTACACTACATGCGTTTCCAACTCTTTCTTGTCTCTCCTTCTCACAGAGACTTTAACAAGCGCACCTTCTTACATACGTCACGTGTGCAACGTCACACGCTACCGCGGAGCAGAGAGGTGGCGACATGGTAATATTAGCTGTGATGCTAGGGGAGTGGTGCGAGTGGTAATACGAGAGAGAGAGAAGGTGCCAATTTGGTATCAAATGAAGGAAGAATTAATTACCAAGAAAAAAAAGCACGGCATGCATCGTCTGGCGGTGGTTTGGCTTCAAGCGGGAAGATGTTGAACAATTATCTGGCAAAAGCGTTGCTACAAAAAGTAACAGCACTGCTAATGTAGCATCATTTGAAAAGCCACCCGCTAGAGAATGAAGAGTGCTTGAAACTATGCATGTCAACATCTCCGTTCGGTGCCACACCGACAAAATGCCGAAGCAACTATTTGCACATCAACACCGTATGAAAAAAAAATCTCAACAACAGAAGGAGATAACGTCCGCAGGAATCTACCACATAGCGAAGGACATACACTATTTGATTTCCTATTATGCAGCTCATTTTTATTTGACACATATTGAAATATCTTGTGTGACATCATGCACAAAAGTGCACTTTATTTGTCTTTAACTAATGTAGTGGCGTTCTGTACAAAAAGTGCACTTTAGTTTAGTGTTGTTTCGATACGTCACCTTAGTGACATCATGCACAAAAGTGCACTAATAGCTTGTTTTAAAATGTCTCTGACAATCTTGCACTTTGTTTTGAAATGACATGAATGTTTGTGCCACTGCTTAAAAACTTTAATAAATACAGTTTTGCTATATTGACTTAGTTGTGATTTCCCTCTCTGCATGAAAGTTTAAAAGTAGCATATATTAATGCAGTATGAAGAAGAATGTTTTAATGTAGACACATAGAATCATCATACTGCTGTGATTATATGCATCAAGTGTTCATTCAAGGCTAAGGCAAAATATCGAGATATATATCGTGACATGGCCTAACAATATTGAGATATTAATAAAAGGCCATATCGCCCAGCCCTACTTGTAGGGGTAGTAATCTCTGTGGACTACCTTTCATCTGACTCGAAAGAGCCGACTCTCCCATTGCGAAAAGCTGGATTTTCTTTCCGAATATTTTGCATCGGGCAAAGTTTGTATTTGTTATTTTCCATCCAATGAACATTAAAACGACAACCTTTCGGCATGATGGACCGATGCACCACTGGTCTCTTGGGGGCGACACAGAGCCGTATATACATGACAACAACCTAATGTAAGGGCTAGTGCAAAGCCAACAGATCAAGCGTGTAGCTTTCATTTCCAGGGAAATATGATGAACATTTCTAAGCATTTACGAGGACTTCACCATAAATTCAAACATTTTTCAAACCTTGAAAACATAACATTAAAATCCAAGCATTTTCAAGGTTTTGAAGCACCTGTTGGAACCCTGGTGTGTATACCATTTGATTCCTGAGCTTTGCTTCGCCATTTGTTTGCTCGTTTCCCATTCAAAGCTTTACAGTTAGCGTTTCCAAAGCTACCCGTGCTATCGGCACGCTTTCCTGTATTTCGGGTTTTTGCCTGATTTAAGAAAAATTAATAATTTCCCCAACTGCACAATGCCTTTGCATTTTGGGGAAACGATCCACGCATTAACATGAGATTCCGCCGTAATAGGTACACTGCAAAAACTGAAATCTAAGTAAGATGAAATATCTCAAATAAGTGTGATATGTGTTTATTTTCTGTCTGATAAGATAATTCTTCTCACTTAGCAGATTTTATGTTAGAGTGTTTTGCTTGTTTTAAGGTTTTTGGTCCTAAATGATCTCAGTAAGATATTACAGCTTGTTGCTGAGATTTTATGACCTATATTGAAAACTTAAACTAGAATATAAATTGTTGCAAAGCGGTGTCATCAACACTATAAAGTATAAAACTACTTTTTTAAAGTAATAATTTGAAATGCAGGAAATTATACATTGAAAAATATATAAAAATTTAAAATCTTTATGTCAAGATAATGGCACTGGCTTTTACTTAATTTAAGAATATTTTTCTACATTTTGAGGAAGAAGGTGTCTTATTTTCTACCAAGAAACGTACACTTATTATTAGTGAGAATATACTTATTTTAAGGTATTTTTGGGTTCATTGAGGTTAGCCAATTTTACTTGTTTTGGAAAGTCTTGACAAGCCAAATGTTCTTGTTCTATTGGCAGATCATTTTGCTTAGTTCAAATAAAATAAATGTTTTTCTTGTTTTTGAACACTGACATTTTGCAGTGTAGAGCATCAGATCAATACAAAAACTTCTCGCTCAGATGTTGTTGTTTTTTAAATACTTTCATTGAACAACAAATATTTTTTTTTGTAACAACTTACCTGCTTGAGTGGGGGGAAAAAAAGAAACTGTTGCTTTTTACTGAGTTAAGTTTATACCTATAAATTTGGACTGAAAATACTACATGGGTCCAGCATATTTGACATTTTGAGTTTTCATTGCCTTCCGCCCAAATGCAGCCGGGACAAGCGGTAGAAAATGAATGAATGAGTTTTCATTGTGTTTGCACAGACCAAGTTGCAAAAAAATCATTCTAAATAAATAGATAAATAATATTAAATAGAATCAATGCCCTGAGAGATAACTTTTTGAACGTTGTGCGTGAACAGATGGAAGGTATTTTTTTTTTTTGCATTGTCATGCGGTTTCCAACATCTGGCCTCATTCGTCATTCTCTTTTTGTCCCCCGACATCCCCCCGCTTTTTCCCCTGGTTTGTTCAGACGGTAGTGGAAAAAGAAGAGTGAGGAGGAACGAGGAGAAGGCAAACGGGGCACTGCAGGGCTGTAAGTCAGTTTGATGCAAAGTGTTTGAATGGCATTAGAACAGGTAGGGTGTTAGTTAGTCACTAAGCCGTGAGAGAATGTGGTGACACGTCCATTAAATACCACATGTTCAGCTGCGATAAAGCAACAAGGCATTAAGGTGACAAAGTCCCTGCCTATCAAACATTCACAGGCTTCAGAAATGACCTTAGCCACAAAGTCCTTGTCCTCATCCCGAGTTTTTCAATTATTTCATTATTATTGTTTTGGCGGAACAAATTGTGATGGCTACATTTGGTATTCTTGGCAATAGTTTCTTTAATTGATGAAAAAAGAACATGAAGTGTGTTGCTTGATTAGAGCCTGCAAACGTACAAGGAACAAGCCCTCCTGTTACGTTCTGGGTCGCTTTGTAGTGACAATCCTGTTCTCAGAAGAGCTTAGAATAACTTAGAATTTATTGGCAGCAACACATTGCAAAAAAGTTGGCACATGGCCTTTCCTTTTAACAACGCTCAGTAAACATTTGGGAACTGAGGAGACCAATTTTTGAAGCTTTTCAGGTGGAATTCTTTCTCATTCTTGCTTGATGTACAGCTTAAGTTGTTCAACAGTCCGGGGTCTCCGTTGTGTTTTTTTACGCTTCATATTGCGCCACACGTTTCCAATGGGAGACAGGTCTGGACCACAGGCAGGCCAGTCTAGTACTAGTCATTGTCCTGGATGAAATAAGCAGGGGCGTCCACGATAACGTGGTTTGGATGGCTGCTCAAAACCCTGTATTTACCTTTCAGCCTTAATGGTGCCTTCACAGATGTGTAAGTTACCCATGCCTTGGCCACTAATACAGCCCCATACCATCACAGATGCTGGCTTTTGAACTTTGCGCATATTACACTCCGATTTTTCTTTACCTCTTTGTTCTGGAGGACACAACATCCACAGTTTCCAAAAACAATTTGAAAGGTGGACTCGTCAGACCACAGAACACTTTTCTACTTTGTATCAGTCCATCTTAGATGAGCTCAGGCCCAGAAAAGCCATCTGCGTTCCTGGGTGTTGTTGATAAATGGATTTCGCTTCCCATAGGGGAGTTTTAACTTGCACTTAACAGATGTAGCGACCAACTGTAGTTACTGACAGTGGTTTTCTGAAGAGTTCCTGAGTCCATGTGGTTATATCCTGAACACACTGATGTCGCTTTTTGATGCCGTACCGCCTGAGAGATCAAAGGTCTGTAATATCATCGCTTACGTGCAGTGATTTCTTCAGATTCTCTTAACCTTTTGATGATGTTGCGGACCGTAGATGGTTAAATCCTTAAATTCCTTTCAAAATCTGGTTGAGAAATGTTCTTAAACTGTTGGGCAATTTCCTCACGCATTTGTCGGAAGGTTATTTTCCTTCCGGACAATTTTAAATGTGGACTCGTCAGACCACAGAACAGTTTTCCACTTTGCATCAGTCCATCTTAGATGTGCTCGGGCCAAGGGAAGCCGGCGGTGTTCTTGAGCCCATGTGGTGATATCGTTTACACACCGATGTCCCTTTTGATTCAGTACCGCTTGAGGGATCGAAGGTCCGTAATATCATGGCTTACGTGCATTGATTTCTCTAGATTCTCTGAACCTTTTGATGATATTACGGACCGTAGATGGTAAAATCCCTAAATTCCTTGCAATAACTCGTTGAGAAATGTTGTTCTTAAGCTGTTCGACAATTTGCTCACGCATTTGTTCACAAATGGTGACCCTCGCCCCATCCTTGTTTGTGAATGACTGAGCATTTTATGGAAGCTGCTTTTATACCCAATCCTGGCACCCACCTGTTCCCAATTAGCCTGCTCACCTGTGGGATGTTACAAATAAGTGTTTGATGTACATTCCTCAACTTTTTCAGTCTTTTTGCCACTTGTGCCAGCTTTTTTTAATCTTGTCTTTGCAGTTTATTCAATTGAATATAAGTTGAAAATGTTTTGCAAATCATTGTATTCTGTTTTTATTTACAATTTACATAACGTGCCAACTTCACTGGTTTTGGCTTTTGCAAATTCCCTACAACCAAGCAAAAAAACAGGATGACGTGCCGCACGGAGGCACACATGCATATTTAGCAAATGATTACACTTAAAATGTCTTTGACAACACTGGACATAGCATGTAGCAACCAGTAATGAAATGTGTATGTTCAATACAAGCCAAAAGTTTGGACACACCTTCTCATTTAATGCCTTTTCTTTAGTTTCATGACTATTTACATTGTAGATGGTCACTGAAGGCCTCAAAACTATGAATGAACACATGTGGAGTTATCCATTCATCCATCCATTTTCTACCGCTTATTCCCTGGGGCCTATCTCAGCTACAATCGGACGGGAGGTGGGGTACACCCTGGACAAGTCGCCCCCTCATCGCAGATGTGGATTTATCTACTTAACAAAGAAGGTGAAATAACTGAAAACGTGTTTTATATTCTAGTTCCTTCAAAATAGCCACCCTTTGCTCTGATTACTGCTTTGCACACTCTCGGCATTCTCTCAATGAGTTTCAAGAGGTAGTCACCTGAAATGGTTTTCACTTTGCTCACTCATCGAAAGAATGCCAAGAGTGTGCAAAGCAGTAATTAGAGCAAAGGGTGGCTATTTTGAAGAAACTAGAATAAAAAAACATGTTTTCGGTTATTTCACCTCTTTTTTTCCAAACGATTTTCAAGGTTTCCCATAGTCATTCTCATTGACATCCCACTGGGTTGTGATTTTTGTGGGATCTGAACCGAGGATGTCGTTGTGGCTTGTGCAGACCTTTGAGACACTTGCGATTTAGGGCTATATAAATAAACATTGATTGATTGATTGATTTTGTTAAGTACATAACTCCACATGTGTTCATTCATAGTTTTGATGCCTTAGTGACCATCTACAATGTAAATAGCCATGAAAATAAAGAAAAAACATTGAATGAGGAAAAGGTGTGTCCAAACCTCTTGCCTGTACTGTAGAGCGAACAACAGACCTGCCAGAAGTACTCGCATTTAAAGCTGTCTGATTAGTGAAAGGAGCAAGTAAGCCCACTGATCAACAATCAGAGGCTTTCAGACCAAATGAAGGGAACAGAAATGGAACCTCAAAAACAGGAAAACCATCACAAAAGGCAAAACCGGACATGACCTTGGGGACGGGTCAAGGCACTTCCATGCCAATTTCCTGTGCATGGTGTCCAACATGGCCTGTTTGGATAGATCATCTCCCTGATCTTCAATCAAATCTCTTCCATCCTGTCTCTGGCAGGGAAAAGAGATTCTTCCCACAGGAAATCCACTGACATAAACCCCTGTAAAATTGGTACTGCGTCAAGCCTGGGCTTTTGCTTCCATCAAAATTTCCCCCTAAAAAACATTGAATTAAAAACAATCCAAGTGATAAGCAAGAGTACAAATTACCACGACGAGAGACTTAAACAAGCCTGACTGGACTACTCCAGTCTTTGGTGTCCAAGAGCAGACGTGAGACGAAAGTATCTAAATTCTGGGGACAGCTGAGCCAGCGTTGCCAAAGAGGCGACACTGACTTAGGGATGGGCAATGAGGCCCAAACCTTTATTGCAATTACCATATAACGGGGGTCGGCAACCCGCGGCTCTAGAGCCGCATGCGGCTCTTTAGCACCGCCCTAGTGGCTCTCTGAATCGTTTTCAAAAATGTATGAAAAATGGAAAAAAAATGAAAAAAAATATAAGTTTTGTTTAAATATAGTTTCGGTAGGAGGACAAACATGACACAAACCTCCCTAATTTTTATAAAACACATTGTTTTAAAAAAACATGCTTCACTGATTCGAGTATTTGGCGAGCGCCGTTTTGTCCTACTAATTTTGGCGGTCGTTGAACGCACAGTGGTTTGTTTACATCTATAACTTTCTCCGACGTTCTAGGACGTGTTTTACGCCTCTTCCTTTTCCGTCTCATTTTGTCCACCAAACTTTTAACATTGTGCGTGAATGCACAAAGGTGAGTTTTGTTGATGTTACTGTCTTGTGTGGAGTGATAATCAGACATATTTGGTCACTGCGTGACTGCAAGCTAATCGATGCTAACATGCTATTTAGGCTAGCTAAAAATGTAAATATTGCATCATTATGCCTCATTTGTAGCTATATTTGAGCTCATTTAGTTTCCTTTAAGTCCCCTTAATTCAATTTATATGTCATGACACACTATCTGTATGTAATATGTCTTTTATTTTTTTGCGGCTCCAGACAGATTAGTTTTTGTATATTTGGTCCAATATGGCTCCTTCAACATTTTGGGTTGCCGACCCCTGCCATATAATCACCATACAATATTTGGCATGTAAACCCTTTCAAAACTGGTTAAAAAGACTAATTGACTGTAGCTGCTGTCGTATGTGGCAACACATTGCGTCATTTTCGGTTGCAATATGTTCTCAAAACTATTAATAATCAACTTGTTAATTTACTGTTATTATCGGGTTAATTTCTGTTGTAAACCATATAAGTGGTACGCCAAATAATAACTTAATTAAATACATAAACACAGTGTTACTGTTCAAACTGTGAAATGTTACAGTGGCAAAACATATTTAAAATGGTTCTTAAATAAAACCCCTGCCTTGTTGTTAATTAATATTTAGACCTAGAACGCTACTGTATTTTAACCTTAGTCATTACGGTGATACTTTGAGGGCCAAGTCTTTTCTGAGGTGCTAGTTGGTGAAAAAAGTTTGTGAAACACTGATCTAGAGCTCTAAGCATTGAAAGTACAAAACCCAAAACCAGAGAAGTTGGTACGTTGTGTAAACCGTAAATAAAAACAGAATACAATGATTTACAACTCTGTGAAGGCACCATTAATGCTGAAAGGTAGATACAGGTTTTGGAGAAACAAATGTTGGCATCCAGGCAACTGCTTTTTCATGGACGCCCCTGCTTATTTCAGCAAGACAATGCCAAGCCACATTCTGCACACGTTACAACCATGGGGCTTCGTAGTAAAAGAGTGCGGGTACTAGACCGGCCTGCCTGTAGTCTAGACCTGTCCCCCATTAAAAATGTGTGCCGCATTCTGAAGCGTCTTTTACCACAACATAAGCTGTACATCGAGCAGGAATGGGAAATAATTCCACCTGAAAAGCTTCAAAATTTGGTCTCCTCAGTTCTCAAATGTTTACTGAATGTTGTTAAAAGGAAAGGCCATGTAACACAGTGGTAAAAATGCCCGTGTGCCAACTTTTTTGCAATGTGTTGCTGCCATTAAATTCTAAATAGGTCCCGGAGGACCTGAAAAGGTTTCAACCCAAAAAAGTCTTAGAAGTAATTTATATTGTTTTATACAAAATCCAAAGCCAGTAAAGTTAGCCCAAATGCAGCTGAGATAGGCTCCAGCGACCCCCCCGCGACCCAGAAGGGACAAGCGGTAGTAAATGGATGGATGGATAGATCATTATTTGCGAAAAAACAAGTTTCTCAGTTTGAACATTAAATATCTTGTCTTTGCAGTCCATTCAATTAAATATAAGTTGATTAGGATTTGCTAATCATTGTATTCTGTTTTTTTTTACTATTTACACTACGTGCCAACTTCACTGGCTTTGGGATTTGTAAAAAAAAAATAAATAAATAAA
Source organism: Nerophis ophidion (assembly GCF_033978795.1). Lineage (NCBI taxonomy): Eukaryota > Metazoa > Chordata > Actinopteri > Syngnathiformes > Syngnathidae > Nerophis > Nerophis ophidion. The sequence continues at coordinate 17,953,284 of NC_084631.1, read as the reverse complement.
AAACTAGCTTTTAAGACTTTTTTTGGGCTGAAACCTTTTCAGGGCCACGGGACCTATAACGTTGACCACATTTGGGGGATCCCTGAAGGTTAAATGTAGATTTAAATCATCATAAGTCCCCTTTAAAAGTAACAAGTTGGTGCAAGTATTAATTAAAATATAAACAATGTAAGAATCCTTCCAGGAGAACAAGACGGCGTAGCAGAAAAGTCTGGTGAAGTGCGGTAGATTCTAGGGGGATTACTTCGAAAGGCAAAAACTTGTGTTAAAAAGTGAAGTTTTTCAAAAGTTTTGTTCTTGTAAATGTACTATTTTCTTTTTCCTACCAGTGTGCCGCTTTCAATCCTTTGTACTGCAGAACAAGAAAACAAAAAACACGCGCGTCAAGTCGTTGCAGAAGAAGGGAAATGAAAGGCTCACAAGCCACTTTGAAAGATTCGGACATGAAATCCTTTTCTTCATGAATGTTCATGAGAACAGAGCGAATCAAAACAAAACGCACAAGTCTAGAAGCCAGAACAAAAAAATAAAAGGATTGTTGTTTAAAAGCTAACAATGTATGGGTGCATACTGGATCCCCAAGGCAGAATGTGGGATCCCACACAAGGAAATTACTTTGAGATTCTTGATATGGACATGAATAAGACAAAGCTATCGAGAAAAAAGGAGAACAGTTTATTCCCCAATAAAATGTATGTTGTGTGCCATTGTTAACTGGACAAGCTCAGCCAAAAAGTTTGTTTTGTGGTGATCCAAAACAAGCGTTTTTCTTGACAAGCGATTGCCATTAAGGAATTCTACAAAATCCAAAACCAGTGAAGTTGGCACGTTGTTTTAAATCGTAAATAAAAACACAATACAATGATTTGCAAATCCTTTTCAGCTTATATTCAATGGAATAGACTGCAAAGACAAGATATTTATAGTTCAAAATGGAAAACTTTGTTATTTTAGCAAATATTAGCTAATTTGGAATTTGATGCCTGCAACATGTTTCAAAAAAAGCTGGCACAGGAGGAAAAAAGACTGAGAAAGTCGAGGGAATGCTCATCAAACACTTATTTGGTACATCCCACAGGTGAACAAACTAATTGGGAACAGGTGGGTGCCATGATTGGGTATAAAAAACAGCTTCCATGAAATGCTAAGTTATTCACAAACAAGGATGGGGCGAGGGTCACCACTTTGTGAACAAATGCGTGAGGAAATTGCCCAACAGTTTAAGAACATTTCTCAACAAGATTTTGAAAGGAATTTAAGGATTTAACCATCTACGGTCCGCAACATCATCAAAAGGTTAAGACAATCTGGAGAAATCACTGCACGTAAGCGATGATATTACAGACCTTTGAGCCCTCAGGTGGTACGGCATCAAAAAGCGACATCAGTGTGTACAGGATATAACCACATGGACTCAGGAACTCTTCAGAAAACCACTGTCAGTAACTACAGTTGGTCGCTACGTCAGTTAAGTGCAAGTAAAAACTCCCCTATGGGAAGCGAAATCCATTTATCAACAACATCCAGGAACGCAGATGGCTTTTCTGGGCCTGAGCTCATCTAAGATGGACTGATGCAAAGTAGAAAAGTGTTCTGTGGTCTGACGAGTCCACCTTTCAAATTGTTTTTGGAAACTGTGGTTGTTGTGTCCTCCAGAACAAAGAGGTAAAGAACAATCGGAGTGTTATATGCGCAAAGTTCAAAAGCCAGCATCTGTGATGGTATGGGGGTGTATTAATGCCCAAGGCATGGGTAACTTACACATCTGTGAAGGCACCATTAATGCTAAAATGTACATACAGGTTTTAGAGCAACATATGTTGCCATCCAAGCAACATTATCATGGACGCCCCTGCTTATTTCAGCAAGACAATGCCAAGCCACGCGTTACAACTGCGTGGCTTCATAGTAAAATAGTACGGGTACTAGACTGGTCTGCCTTTGGTCCAGACCTGTCTCCCATTGAAAGTGTGTAGCGCATTATGAAGCTTAAAATACCACAACAAAGACCCCGAACTCTTGAACAACTTAAGCTGTACATCAAGCAAGAATGGGAAAGAATTCCACCTAAAAAGCTTTAAAAAAAATGGTCTCCTCAGTTACTAAAAGTTGCTGTTAAAAAAAAATACATCTTTCAGTTTGAGCATTAAATGTTGTCTTTGCTGTTTATTCAATAGATTATAAGTTGAAAAGGATTTGCAAATCATTTTATTCTGTTTTTATTTACGAATTACACAATGTGCCAAATCCACTGCTTTTGGGTTTTGTGCAAGTTCACATTACAAATAAAATGTATGGTAGTTTCAAGGAATTTGTGCAACCGGAGTCAACATTTTCTTTATCAAATTATTCTTTGTAGGAGGAAGAGTGAAGGTGTGTTTCTCTTTCAGTTTGTGAGGAATTTACTTCGATATGTGCTCCGAAGAGCTTGTGAGCGAGCAGTCAGAGCCAGGATTAATAGCAGTTGGAAAACATCTTTTTTTTTTTTTTTTAGGCAAAGTATTATGACGCTTTCTGATGACGTATTGGTCGGATGCTGGCTGTTGGCGTGACCCCAAGATGCAGAGACGGCAGGCGACGTACAAGTAAAATGTCTTTTTATTAGTGACAAAATGAGAGAGCACTACTAAAACAAACTGGCATCACAAGGAAGGCAACAATGTTTGATATAGTCTCCTGATTACACTGCAAAAAGACAGTGTTCAAAAACACGAAAAAAAAATTACAAAAATTAGGGGTATTTTATTTGAACTAAGCAAAATTATCTGCCAATAGAACAAGAAAATTTGGCTTGTCAAGACTTTCCAAAACAAGTAAAATTAGCTAACCTAAATTAACCCAAAAATACCTTAAAATAAGTACATTTTCCGTAATAACTAGTGCACTTTTCTTGGCAGGAAAAAAATATACATATTTTTGCTCAATATGTTGAAAAATATTCTTAAATTAAGTACATGGTAGTGCCATTATCTTCATATAATGATATGTGCTCGGCATTACATTTCTTGAAACCAGCAAACTTATACTAAAAACTAATTTATTGTTCTTAACGCAAGGCAACAAGGCAACCGTTTGTTACTCTCGGGGTATACGAGCCGCTCAGGCAAATCGTATGGTCTAAAAATGCATTTTCCCATCGACAACATGACATCATCGTGCCAAGTGTCTGCTCTTTCAGTCAATTAGTGCGCATTTATACAGCCCGGCCCCCGGCCAAAAATGTTTTAATTGTAATTTTAAATAATTTATCTGAATGTGCGTGAACTATTTCTGTTCAAAATTATTTGAAATGTCAAATGTTAAATGTTTAAATATTAACTGTCAGTTTACTGTACTGTGCCAAGTGTACTACTATATGAGTACGTAGTTTCTATTTTTTCATTAGAATAAAACAGCAAAGTTAATTTGGCTGTCATCCGTTTTAATTATGAGACAATTGTGTCAAAATCATGATTTTTTTTTTTTTATGCTGGAAATAAATGATTACGGTACTGTAAAAAAGGAGTTTTATACTTGTGAGTGTTGATGACACAGCTTTGCAACAGTTGACATTCTAGTTTCAAGCATGTTTTACTCAATTTAGGTAATAACTTACTGACCTCGGACTATTGATTGATTTGATTGATTGATACTTTTATTAGTAGATTGCACGGTTCAGTACATATTCCGTACAATTGACCATTAAATGGTAACACCCGAATAAGTTTTTCAACTTGTTTAAGTCGGGGTCCACGTTAATCAATTCATGGTACATGTTGAGGTAACGTGTGGAGTTCCCCAGGGTTCGGTCCTTGGCCCTGCACTCTTCAGCATTTACATGCTGCCACTAGGTGACATCATATGCAAATACAGTGTTAGCTTCCACTGTTATGCTGATGACACCATACTCTACATGCCCCTAAAGCTGACCAACATGCCGGATTGTTGTCAGCTGGAGGCGTGTCTTCATGAAATTAAACAATGGATGTCCGCTAACTTTTTGCAACTCAACGCCAAAAAAACGGAAATGCTGATTATCGGTCCTGCTAGACACCGACCTCTATTTAACAATACAACTTTAACATTTGACAACCAAACAATTAAACAAGGCGACTCGGTAAAGAATCGGGGTATTATCTTCGACCCAACTCTCGTGTTTGAGTCACACATTAAGAATGTTACTAAAACGGCCTTCTTTCATCTCCATAATATCGCTAAAATTCGCTCCATTTTGTCCACTAGTGACGCCGAAGTCATTATCCATGCGTTTGTTACGCCTCGTCTCGATTACTGTAACGTATTATTTTCATGTCTCCCCATGTCTAGCATTAAAAGATTACAGTTGGTACAAAATGCGGCTGCTAGACTTTTGACAAGAACAAGAAAGTTTGATCACATTACGCCTGTACTGGCTCACCTGCACTGGCTTCCTGTGCACTTAAGATGTGACTTTAAGGTTTTACTACTTACGTATAAAATACTACACGGTCTAGTGCCAGCCTATTTTGCCGATTGTATTGTACCATATGTCCCGGCAAGAAATCTGCGTTCAAAGGACTCCGGCTTATTAGTGATTCCCAAAGCCCCAAAAAAAGTCTGCGGGCTATAGAGCGTTTTCAGTTCGGGCTCCAGTACTCTGGAATGCCCTCCCGGTAACAGTTCGAGATGCCACCTCAGTAGTAGCATTTAGTCTCATCTTAAAACTTATTTGTATACTCTAGCACAGTGGTTCTCAAATGGGGGTACGCGTACCCCTGGGGGTACTTGAAGGTATGCCAAGGGGTAGGTGAAATAATTTTTTTAATATTCTAAAAATAGCAACAATTAAAAAATCCTTCATAAATATATTTATTGAATAATACTTCAACAAAATATGAATGTAAGTTCATAAACTGTGAAAAGAAATGCAGCAATGCAATATATAGTGTTGACAGCTAGATTGTTTGTGGACATGTTCCATAAATATTGATGTTAAAGATTTCTTGCCCACATATGTGATCCTCTCCAAGGTTGTGTCATAGTCATCATTGTTGACTTCCCACTGGGGTGAGTTTTTCCTTGCCCTTATGTGGGCCCTACCGAGGATGTCGTTGTGGTTTGTGCATACCTTTGAGGCACTTGTGATTTACGGCTATATAAATAAACATTGATTGATTGAAAATTATCTGCCAATAGAACAAGAAAATTTGGCTTGTCAAGACTTTCCAAAACAAGTAAAATTAGCTAACGTAAAGGAACCCGAAAATACCTTAAAATAAGTACATTCTCACTAATAACTAGTGCACTTTTCTTGGTAGAAAAAAAAAGATATCTTTTTGCTCAATATGTTGAAAAATATTCTTAAATTAAGTACATGCTAGTGCCATTATCTTCACATAATGATATGCGTTCGGCATTACATTTCTTGAAACCAGCAAACTTATACTAAAAACTAATTTATTGTTCTTAACGCAAGGCAACAAGGCAACCGTTTGTTACTCTTGGGGTATACGAGCCGCTCAGGCAAATCGTATGGTCTAAAAATGCATTTTCCCATCGACAACATGACATCATCGCGCCAAGTGCATGCTCTTTCAGTCAATTAGTGTGCATTTATACAGCCCGGCCCCCGGCCAAAAATGTTTTAATTGTAATTTTGAAGAATTTATCTGAATGTGCATGAACTATTTCTGTTCAAAATTGTTTGAAATGTCAAATGTTAAATGTTTAAATGTTAACTGTCAGTATACCGTACTGTGCCAACTGTACTACTATATGAGTACGTAGTTTCTATTTTTTCATTAGAATAAAACAGCAAAGTCAATTTGGCTGTCATCCGTTTTAATTATGAGACAATTGTGTCAAAATCATGATCTTTTTTTTTTTCAGACTGAAAATAATTGATTATAAAACTCAACTCGTCGTGTGTGGAGGAAGAAGAGTAATGAGTTGCATCCCAAGAACACCATACCTACTGTGAAGCATGGGGGGGGAAACATCATGCTTTGGGGCTGTTTTTCTGCTAAGGGGACAGGACGATTGATCCGTGTTAAGGAAAGAATGAATGGGGCCATGTATCGTGAGATTTTGAGGCAAAACCTCCTTCCATCATTTAGAGCATTGAATGGTTGACCAAATATTTATTTTCCACTATAATCTACAAATAAATTTTTAAAAATTCCTACAATGTGAATTCCTGGAATTTTTTCTTTTTTCCACATTCCGTCTCTCACAGTTGAAGTGGACCTATGATGAAAATTACAGACTTCTGTCATCATTTTAAGTGGGAGAACTTGCACAATCGGTGGCTGACTAAATACTTTTTTGCCCCACTGTACTTTAGGAAGGAGCATGCTATGAACTCATGTTTCATTCAACTTTCGTGTTTTAACGAACTCCTACTCGTGATCACGGTTGTTTTTGTGAGAAGATAATTTTGGAGTCGTTCCATCACCCTGCTTTTGCTCACGGTATGTAAAAGAAGAATCCTGCATACTCCATCATGAAAGTGCCACACCAGAATGGAGCTACGGGTACAAGCTAACCTACATACGGAAACTGGAGCCGTCTCCCTGAATGCGCTATTAATCAGAGTGTGGCTGTTGTCGCAGGAACTAACCAGCAGGCACAAGACATTGATGCAACCGTGATTATACATATATGTTGCAAAATGGTTGTATTTTGTAAATTCAGACAACGTTGATGTCCAACGTTGTTGGTTGGGAAATGACCACATTTCAATAGTGAAAACAATAGAAGTTATCCCGCACTGCGCACTTTTCATAGGACTCTACGAAATATTTTGCTCCGGTTTCCATATATTGCGGAAAACTTTCTTTAGGTTTGAGTTATGGCTGGGCGATATGGCCTTTTATTAATATCTCGACATTTTTAAGCCATGTCACAATACACAATATATATCTCGATACTTTGCCTTAGCCTTGAATGAACACTTGATGCATATGATCACAGCAGTATGATGATTCTATGTGTCTACATTAAAACATTCTACTTCATACTGCATTTATATATGCTCATTTTAAACGTTCATGCAGAGAGGGAAATCACAACTAAGTCAATATAGCAAAACTGTATTTATTAAAGTTTTTAAGCAGTGGCACAAACATTCATGTCTTTCCCAAAACAGAAAGTGCAAGATTGTCAGAGACATTTTAAAACAAGCTATTAGTGCACTTTTGTGCATGATGTCACTATGATGACATATCAAAACAACACTAAATGAAAGTGCACTTTTTGGACAGAACGCCACGACAATAGTTTAAAATAAATAAAGTGCACTTTTTTGTGCAGGATGTCACACAATATTTTTCTAAACTGTCAAATAAAAATGAGCTGCATAATAGTAAATCAAATAGTGTATGTCCTTCACTATGTGGTAGGTTACTGCGGATGTTATCTCCTTCCGATGTTGACTAGTTTTTTAATGGTGTTGATCTGGAAATTGTTGCTCTGGCATTTTGTGGGTGTGGCACTGAACATAGATGTTGACATGCGGAGTGTCATGATCCGTGGTCCGGATCATGTTTTTGTTATGTTCTGTTAGTTTTGGACTCCATAAGTTCCTGTTTTTTGCGCACTCGTTTGTTTTGGTTGCCATGGTTGCGTATTAGTTTCACCTGCCGCTGATGTTTGGGACGCTCACCTGCCTTTAATCAAGAGACAAGTTTTAAGCCTGTCTTTGCCAGTCAGTCGTCTTGGCGTCATTGTTTAATGCAATGCCGTAGTTTATGCTTTTTGTTTACCTCATACCTTGCCAAGTAAGTCTTGTTTGTGCCATGCCATAGTCCATGCTAAGTGTTAGTTTCCATGTTTCCTGCGTTAAGTTTTATGTTCTTTAGCTTCTCGTGCGAACGGCACGCTTTCCTTTTGTTTGGTTCCTGTCTTTTGTGATGTGTAGTAGTAATTGAGGAATAGATCACGTTTTTACCTGCACGTCCTGTCCGGAGTCGTCCGTTTGCATCCTGGGAGAACAAACCTCGCAGCAAATTGCGAACCCCCCCCCATCATGACACGGAGCTTCAAGCATTCCTTATTCTTCAGCGGGTGACTTTTCAAATGATGCTACGAATTACCTACTTTTTGTAGCAACACTTTTGACGCATACTCGACATATTACGGTTGTCTGTTCAACATCTTCCCGCTTGAAGCCTGACCCCCGCCAGACGATGGACCACGTGCAATTTTTCTTGGGAATGAATTCTTCTTACTTCATTTGTTGCCACACATGCACGTTCTCTCTCTCGTATTACCACTCACGCCGCTCTGCTAGCATCACAGCTAACATTACCCATGCCGCTACCTGTCTGCTCAGCGACGGCATATGATGTTGCAGGCGCGTCAGTATGTGACATGCGTAAGAAGGTGCGCTTGTTTTTTGTCTCTGTGAGGAGAGACAAGAAAGAGTGAGAATAGCCTGTAGTAATGCCCGCAGCTAAAAGCAACTGCGTGAGAATGTATACTCAAATATCACGATATAGTCACTTTCTATATCGCACAGAGACAATATATTCAGTATATTTGATGTATTGCCCCGCTCTAGTTTGAGTGTTTTCTATCAGGCATACTTGCTTTGTTGGCATGGAAAACTGTAACATTACTCTTTGATTTCAGAAAAGAGTTTCATGTTCAATTAAACTAAATGAGCTAAAACACCAGCATAAAATGTTAGCAAATAAATGTTAGCATCCATCCATCCATCCATCATCTTCCGCTTATCCGAGATCGGGTCGCGGGGGCAACAGCCTAAGCAGGGAAACCCAGATTTCCCTCTCCCCAGCCACTTCGTCTAGCTCTTCCCGGGGGATCCCGAGGCGTTCCCAGGCCAGCCGGGAGACATAGTCTTCCCAACGTGTCCTGGGTCTTCCCCGTGGCCTCCTACCGGTTGGACGTGCCCTAAACACCTCCTTAGGGAGGCGTTCGGGTGGCATCCTGACCAGATGCCCGAATCACCTCGTCTGGCTCCTCTCGATGTGGAGGAGCAGTGGCTTTACTTTGAGCTCCTCCCGGATGGCAGAGCTTCTCACCCTATCTCTAAGGGAGAGCCCCGCCACACGGCGGAGGAAACTCATTTCGGCCGCTTGTACCCGTGATCTTATCCTTTCGGTCATGACCCAAAGCTCATGACCATAGGTTAGGATGGGAACGTAGATCGACCGGTAAATTGAGAGCTTTGCCTTCCGGCTCAGCTCCTTCTTCACCACAACGGATCGGTACAACGTCCACATTACTGAAGACGGCGCACCAATCCGCCTGTCGATCTCACGATCCACCCTTTTCCGGGCGGGAACCATGTTAGCATGATGACATAAAAAAGTTTGTGTCGAAGGTGAGCCACGTAAATAAGAACAGCCTGAAGAGGAGCTCAGAAAGCGACTTGAAGATGATCTGTAAAACATAATCTATGCAACATTTTGACCAAAGAACAAAGATTACATAATACGTAGACCACAAGGAAGTGTTTTCAATTTAGAAAAAAATCATAATATGACCCCTTTAATGTGCCTTATAATCCGCTGCGCCTTTTGTGTGAAAAAAGACCTGAATAGACCCGCTCATCGGCAGTGCGCCCTTTGGTCTGAAAAATACGATATTATATTTTTTACACGTACAAAATCCTTAAAGTCAGTCTTGTAATGTTTTTCGTAACCATGACTCATCCTGACTGGGGCGACCTACCCCAATAGGCCCAAGACATTGATTCAACGTTGATTATGCAAACAGTCGTGGTCAGAAGTTTACATACACTTGTAAAGAACATAATGTCATCGCTGTCAAGAGTTTCCAAAAATTTCTATAACTCTAATTCTTTTTTGATAAAGTGATTGGAGCACATACTTGTCGGTCACAAAAAAAAATTCCGGAAGTTTGCTTCTTCTATGAATTTATTGTGGGTCTACTGAAAATGTGACCAAATCTGCTGGGTCAAAAGTATACATACAGCAATCTTAATAATTGGTTACGTGTCCCTTGGCAAGTTTCAATGCAATAAGGCGCTTTTGGGAGCCATCCACAAGCTTCTGGTTGAAGTTTTGACCACTCCTCTTGACAAAATTGGCGCAGTTCAGCTAAATTTGTTGGTTTTCTCACACGGATTGGTTTCTTCAGCATTGTTCACACGTTTAAGTCAGGACTTTGGGAAGGCCATTCTAAAACCTTCATTCTAGCCTGATTTAGCCATTCCTGTACAACTTTTGACATGTGTTTGGGGTCATTGTCATGTTGTAACACCCAACTGCGCCCAAAACCCAACCTCCGGGCTGATGATTTTAGGTCATCCTGAAGAATTTGGAGGTAATCCACCTTTTTCATTGTTCCACTTAAAGTACTAGTTCCATTGGCAGCAAAACAGGCCCAGAGCATATTACTACCACCAAAATGCTTAACGGTAGAAATGGTGTTCCTGGGATTAAAGGCCTCACCTTTTCTCCTCCAAACATATTGCTGGGTATTGTGGCCAAACAGCTCAATTTTTGTTCCATCTGACCACAGAACTTTCCTCTAGAAGGTCTTATCTTTGTCCATGTGATGTCCAAAACATAGTCGAAAAGCATGTTCGAATGTTAGGTTTGAGTTGGTCAACATCAGCTCCTAATTCAACGAGTTCTCAATGTTGTTTTTAATGTTTTGTGCCTGCTGGGATAAGCCCACATACAAACCCCGTTTCCATTTGAGTTGGGAAATTGTGTTAGATGTAAATGTAAACGCAATACAATGATTTGCAAATCCTTTTCAACTCATATTCAATTGAATGCACTACAAAGACAAGATATTAGATGTTCAAACGCATAAACTTTATTTTCTTTTTGCATATACTATTTAACTTTGAATTTCATGGCTGCAACACGTGCCAAAGTAGTTGGGAAAGGGCATGTTCACCACTGTGTTACATCACCTTTTCTTTTAAAAACACTCAATAAATGTTTGGGAACTGAGGAAACTAATTGTTGAAGCTTTGAAAGTGGAATTCTTTCCCATTCTTGTTTTATGTAGAGCTTAAGTCGTTCAACAGTCCGGGGTCTCCGCTGTCATATTTTACGCTTCATAATGTGCCACACATTTTCCATGGGAGACAGGTCTGGACTGCAGGCGGGCCAGGAAAGTACCCACACTCTTTTTTTACAAAGCCACGCTGTTGTAACACTTGTCTTGCTGAAATAAGCAGGAGCGTCCATGATAACGTTGCTTGGATGACAACATATGTTGCTCCAAAACCTGTATGGTCCTTTCAGCATTAATGGTGCCTTCACAGATGTGTAAGTTACCCATGCCTTGGGCACTAATACACCCCCATACCATCACAGATGCTGGCTTGTGAACTTTGCGCCTATAACAATCCGGATGGTTCTTTTCTTCTTTGTTCTGGAAGACACCACGTCCTGTGTAACAAAATATAATTTGAAATGGTGACTCGTCAGACCACAGAACACCTTTCCACTTTGCATCAGTCCATCTTAGATGAGCTCTGCAGCGTTTCAGGATATTGTTGATAAATGGATTTGGCTTTGCATAATAGAGTTTTAACTTGCACTTACAGATGTAGCGACCAACTTTAGTAACTGACAGTGGCTCTATGAAGTGTTCCTGAGCCCATGTGGTGATATCCTTTACACACTGATGTCGGTTTTTGATGCAGTACCGCCTGAGGGATCAAAAGTTCGTAATATCATCGCTTACGTTTAGTGATTTCTTCAGATTTTCTGAACTTTTTGATGATGGTAAAATCCTCAAATTCCTTCCATAACTCGTTGAGAAATGTTGTTCTAAAACTGTTCAACAATTTGCTTACAAAGTGGTGACCTTCACCCCTCTCCTTTTTGTGAATTACTTAGCATTTCATGGAAGCTGTTTTTATACCCAATCATGGCACCCAACTGTTCCCAAATAGCCTGCACACCTGTGAGATGTTCCAAATAAGTGTTTGACGAGCATTCCTCAACTTTATCAGTATTTATTGCCACCTTTCCCAACTTCTTTGTCACGTGTTGCTGGCATCAAATTCTAAAGTTAATGATTATTTGCAAAAAAAAAAAAAAAAGAAGTTAATCAGTTTAAACATCAAATATGTTGTCTTTGTAGCATATTCAACTGAATATAGGTTGAAAATGATTTGCAAATCATTGTATTCCGTTTATATTTACATCTAACACAATTTCCCAACTAATAGGGAAACGGGGTTTGTACATCCAGTTTAGGATTGGGCGATATTGCCTTTTTTTTTAATACCGCAATATTTTTAGGCCATATCGCGATATACGATATATTTCTCGGTATTTTGCCTTAGCCTTGAATGAACACTGGATACATATAATCACAGCAGTAAAAGGATTCTGTGTGTCTATACATTAAAACATTCTTGTTCATACTGCATTAATATATGCTACTTTTAAACTTTCATGCAGAGAAGGAAATCACAATTAAGTCAATTTACTAAAACTGTACTTATTAAAGTTATTAGCAGGTGACTTTTCAAATGATGCTACATATTAGCAGTAATTCTACTTTTGGTAGCAACGCTTGTGCCCCACACTTGACAAATTAAAGTTGTCTATTCAACATATTCCCGCTTGAAGCCGAACCACCGCCAGACGATGGACCCCGTGCTGTTTGTCTTGGGAATTAATTATTCCTTCATTTGTTTCCAAATTCGCACCTTCTCGCAACAACCCGCTAGCATCACAGCTAATGTTAGCCACGCCGCTACTTCTCTGCTGGGCGAGGGCGTATACGTATGTGACGTATGACGTGACAGTATGTGACGTGTGTAAGAATGTGCGCCTGCTTGTCTGTGAGAAGGAGACGAGGAAAGAGCGAGGAGAGCCTGTAGTGTAATGCACACAGCTAAAAACAAAGGCGTGAGAACGTCTACTCGAATATTACGATATAGTCATTTTCTATATCGCACGGAGACAAACCCGCGATATCGCGTATATCGATATATCGCCCAGCCTTAATCCAGCTATTTTATTGGTGGTGATTAGAACAAAATCTTTTGGATGATCTGAGCTACACCGCGTACAAACCAAGGGAGAGTCTCAGCCCTGCCCTTTATCTCCACCACTGCCATCCCTAGTTTTGTGTATATCATATTACGTATTACACACTTGATTTGCAATATCTTCAATGCGAAAAATTGCTTACCACCGCAATTTAGAAACACATATATATATATTTTTGGCTTCCAGGCTGCATGGAATTGTGCATTTGCGGGAGTGTCGGCACAGTGCATGAGCGGTATTCACACTGGACGTGTGTGAAAATCAAATAGCGTTCTGCATGAATCTGCTCATGAAAGCCGAAGTCTGTGCGAGTGCAACATCTATAGAGCAAGGCCTGAAATGTGAACGTAACTTTGTGGCCCGGCAGTTTTTATTACATATTCAGGAGATGTGAATATTGAGGGACTCTGAGCTGTCAGAAAATATCAGTGATACAGTGGGGCAAAAAAGTATTTAGTCAGCCACCGATTGTGCAAGTTCTCCCACTTAAAATGATGACAGAGGTCTGTAATTTTCATCATAGGTACACTTCAACTGTGAGAAACAGAATGTGAAAAAAAAATCCAGGAATTCACATTGTAGGAATTTTAGAGAATTTATTTGTAAATGATGGTGGAAAGTAAGTATTTGGTCAACCATTCAAAGCTCTTACTGATGGAAGGAGGTTTTGGCTCAAAATCTCACGATACATGGCCCCATTCATTCTTTCCTTAACACGGATCAATCCTCCTGTCCCCTTAGCAGAAAAACAGCCCCAAAGCATGATGTTTCCACCCCCATGCTTCACAGTAGGTATGGTGTTCTTGGGATACAACTCAGTATTCTTCTTCCTCCAAACACGACACTGTAACTGTTATGTGGTACATTTTGCTATGTGCAGAGGTCTGCTCCTAACTCGCACTGCAGTAGAGAGGTGTTTGTATGTATTATACAAACCACTGTACTAAGCAATTGTTTTTTTAGGACGTAATTGAAGATTATTAAGTGTGCCAGCATCTACACCGGAGATTATGCCAACAATGCATAACAATATGCAGTTTTAATTGCTGCAAGGGAAGTATAATACTTGCAAGCCGATATTAAAATAGGCTGTTTGTCTGGTGGCTTGTTTTATTGGTCATAGCCTCAAGCAGGGGTTGTCCAACTTAGGGTGGAAACCAATAATGGGCCCCAGGTGAGTTATTCACATTTTTGGCAAAGGGTTTTTTTTTTAATTTACTAATAGGAGAACCTCAGATAGCCTTGTACTCTTCGTGTAGTACAGACACAACATGCAATTGTTTTGTTCCAAATCAGCAACAAAACATGACGACATTGCATCACTGGTAAACAGTATGTACAAACCCCGTTTCCATATGAGTTGGGAAATTTTGTTAGATGTTAATATAAACGGAATACAATGATTTGCAAATCCTTTTCAACCCATATTCAGTAGAATAAGCTATTAAGACAACATATTTGATGTTCAAACTGATAAACATTTTTATTTTTTTTTTACAAATAATCATTAATTTTAGAATTTGATGCCAGCAACACATGGCAAAGAAGTTTGGAAAGGTGGCAATAAATACTGATAAAGCTGAGGAATGCTCATCAAACACCTTTTAGAAAAAATCCCACAGGTGTGCAGGTCAATTGGGAACGGGTGGGTGCCAAAAAATGCTCAGTCTTTCACAAGAAAGGATGGGGTGAGGCACACCCTTTTGTCCACAACTGCATGAGCAAATAGTCAAACAGTTTAAGAAGAACGTTTCTCAAAGTATAATTGCAAGAAATTTAGGGATTTCAACATCTACGGTCCAGACGGCACTGTATCAAAAACCGACATCAATCTCTAAAGGATATCACCACATGGGCTCAGGAAAACTTCAGAAAACCACTTTCACTAAATACAGTTTGTCGCTACATCTGTAAATACAAATTAAAGCTCTACTATGCTAAGCGAAAGCCATTTATCAACAACATCCAGAAACGCTGCCGGCTTGTCTGGGCCCGAAATCATCTAAGATGGACTGATGCAAAGTGGAAAGTGGAAAGAGACATCAGTCGGTGCGAAATGCAGCTGTTAGACTTTTGACCGGTGCACCCAGAATATCCCACATTACCCTTAATTCATCCAGTCTTCATTGACTTCCAGTCAAATTCTGCATTGAGTTAAAGATTTTAGTGCTGACTGTCCGTGCATTGCATGGTGGGGCCCCTCAGTACATAGATGACTTGTTATGCCCCTACTCTTAAAGTTAAAGTTCTAATGATTGTGACACACACACACACACACACACACACACACACACACACACACACACACACACACACACACACACACACACACACACACACACACACACACACACACAAACACACACACACACACACACACACACACACAATGGGTGTGGTGAAATTTGTCGTCTGCATTTGACCCATCTCCATGTTCACCCCCTGGGAGGTGAGGGGAGCAGTGAGCACCAGCGTGGGCCGCGCTCAGGAATCAAAAATTCATCTTAAAACCCGTGGCGACCGGGCATTCCAGGCTATTGCTCCAAGACTCTGGAACAACTTTCACCAGTCCCTCCGTGATCTTGACTGTGTTGACACTTTAAAGAAACATTTGAAAACTTCTCTTTTCGTAAAGCTTTTAGTCCATGCAGTTTTAAAATAATATTTCTAATCGACTTTGTATCCTTTTTATGATGTGACCCCTGTTGTTTTAATTGAATTGTACCCGCACTCTTTTACTACGAAGCCACGCTGTTGTAACACGTGCAGAATATGGCTTGGCATTGTCTTGCTGAAATAAACAGGGGCGTCCATAACAACATTGCTTGGATGGCAACATATGTTGCTTCAAACCCTGAATGTACCTTTCAGCATTAATGATGCCTTCACAGACCCATGCCTTGGGCACTAATACACCCCCATACCATCACAGATGCTGGCTTTTGAACTTTGCGCCGATAACAATGCGGATGGTTCTTTTAGTCTTTGTTCCAGAGGACACAACATTCACAGTTTCCAAAAACATTTGTAATGTGAACTCGTCGGACCACAGAACATTTTTACACTTTGCATCAGTCCATCTTGGATGATCTCGGTCCCAGCGAAGCTGGCGGCGTTTCTGGGTGTTGTTGATAAATGGCTTTGACTTTGCATAATAGAGTTTTAACTGGCATTTACAGATGTATCACTCAACTGTGGGTGCTATGTGGGCCGCGCTCGGGAATCATTTTGGTGATTTAACCCCCAATTCCAACCCTTGATGCTGAGTGCCAAGCAGGGAGACAATGGGTCCCATTTTTTGTAGTCTTTGGTATGAACTCACAACCTCCCAGTCTCAGGGCGGACACTCTAACCAAAAGGCCTCCCGTCTTCAGGCCAGGGTCTTCTAAAGATCCCAAAAACTCATCTTAAAACCCGTGGCGACCAGACATTCCAGGCTATAGCTCCCAGACTCTGGAACAATTGCACCAGTCCCTCCGTGATCTTGACTGTGTTAACACTTTAAAGAAACATTTGAAAACTTCTCATCTGAAAGCTTTTAGTTAATGCACCTTTTAAGTAACATTTTTAACCCACTTTGTATCCTTTTTATGATGATATGATTCATGCTTACCATGAATTGATTAACGTGGACCCCGACTTAAACAAGTTGAAGAACTTATTGGGGTGTTACCATTTAGTGGTCAATTGTACGGAATATGATGAGGTGGCGACTTGTCCAGGGTGTACCCTGCCTTCCGCCCGATTGTAGCTGAGATAGGCGCCAGCGCCCCCCGCAACCCCGAAAGGGAATAAGCGGTAGAAAATGGATGGATGGATGTACTGAACTGTGCAATCTACTAATAAAAGTTTCAATCAATCAATCAATCAATCAATCAATGTTGCCCCTGTTGTTTTAATTGAATTCTTGTTTTACTTCACCTATGTTTTGTAAAGAGCTTTGTGATGTGTGAAAAGTGCTAAATAAATACAATTTACTTCCTCATTTGTTAAGAAACGAGCCACATGCAGCAAATGGCTACTTGGTCGCACTTTTGAGATCCCTGCATCATACCTCCTTGTCACGGTTGAACTTGTGACAAGATCTTAACTCCACAACTCGGCTGTTTAGCTTTTTAGCTTTGTTCGTTGTGAGTGAACAACGATGATCATTTAGAACGACAAAGTGTTGTTGCAGCTGGAACTAATGAAATGCAATGAGGGGGAAAATGCTGTCCTCCTCATCGTCGAATAAAAACTACATTTTAAAACTCACCGTGTTTTATTGCTGCAGTGAGATTATTTGAAGCAAAGAAAAACAATTCTGGTTACCGTCCCGAAAAACGGAGACATTTTGTCACCTCAGGCGATCCTCTCCAAATGTCATCTCCTCTGCTCCAAAAGCAGATATCCTCTTGGCAGGAATTGGTGATTTCCTTGATCTACCATTTGAATTTAGGTTGCCATGGTACTTTTATAAGCACCGACCAAATTCCGTCGGTACTCCAGGGTATATATTCTTGTGACGTTGTGTCAGGTTGCAAACTGAACACTTGACGAAGACAAAATCGCTCAAGCAGCCCACACAGCGGACACAGCCGAACAGATTTACATGACTTTGCCATGTACATGCTACAGATTAGCGTTGTGTAAATTCTAAATAAAAACAGAATACAATTATTTGCAAATCCTTTTCAATTTATATTCAATTGAATAGACTGCAAAGACAAGATATTTAATGTTCGAATGGAGAAGCATTTTTTTTTTTTGTTGCAAATAATCATTAACTTAGTGGCAGCAACACATTGCAAAACACTTGGGACATGGGCATTTTCACCACTGTGTTACATGGCCTTTCCTTTTAACAACACTCCGTAAACGTTTGGGAACTGATAAGACACATTTTTGAAGCTTTTCAGGTGGAATTCTTTCCCATTCTTGCTTGATGTACAGCTTAAGTTGTTCAACAGTCCGGGGTCTCCATTGTATTTTTTGCTTCATAATGTGCCACACATTTTCAATGGGAGACATGTCTAGCCTACAGACAGGCCAGTCTAGTACCCGCACTCTTTTGCTACAAAGCCACTGAACGTGGCTTGGCATTGTCTTGCTGAAATAAGCAAGGGCGTCCATAACAACATTCCTCGGATGGCAACATGTGTTGCTCCAAACCCTGAGTGTACCTTTCAGCATTAATGGTGCCTTCACAGATGTGTAAGTTACTCATGACTTGGGCACAAATACACCCCCATACCATCACAGATGCTGACTTTTCAACTTTGCGCCTAGAACAATCCAGATGGTTCTTTTCCTCTTTGTTCCGGAGAACACATTGTCCACAGTTTCCAAAAACAATTTAAAATGTGGACTCGTCGGACCACAGAACACTTTTACACTTTGTATCAGTCCATCTTGGATGAGCTCGGGCCCAGCGAAGCCAGGTGCGTTTCTGTGTGTTGTTGATAAATGGCTTTGGCTTTGCATAATTGTGTTTTAACTGGCATTTACATATGTAGTACCCAACTGTAGTTACTCACAGTGGTTTTCTAAAGTGTTCCTGAGCCCATGTGGTGATATCCTTTACACACTGATGTTGTTTTTTGATGTAGTTCCACCTGAGGGATCGAAAGTCAAGGGCATTGAATGTTACGTGCAGTGATTTTTTCCAGATTGTTTGAACCTTTTGATGATATTATGGACCGTAGATGGTGAAAGCCCTAAATTCCTTGCAATAGCTGGTTGAGAAATGTTGTTCTGAAACTGGTGGACTATTTATGACCATGCTCATGCATTTGTTCACTAAATGGTGACCCTCGCTCCATGCTTGTTTTTGAATGACTGAGCATTTCATGGAAGCTGCTTTTATGAGTAAGAGTATGAGTTTATTTCAAACATGCAAGCATACAATCACATCACAATTTCCAGTTTCTCTTTTCAACATGTTTATACCCAATCATGGCACCCACCTGTTCCAAATAAGTGATTGATGAGCATTCCTCAACTTTCTCAGTCTTTTTTGCCATTTTTTCCAGCTTTTTTGAAACATGTTGCAGGCATCAAATTCCAAATGAGCTAATATTTGCAAAAAAAATTAAGGTTTCAGTTCCAACATTAGATATCTTGTCTTTGCAGCGTATTTAATTGAATATAGGTTGAAAGGGATTTGCAAATCATTGTATTTTGTTTTTATTTACGATTTACACAACGTGCCAACTTCACAGGTATTGGGTTTTGTACAATACTTACAGTAAAAAGACTTTTTAGGGTGCAACACAACTGGCACATTCAACTTAATGGAAAAAAACTAATTCCTAGGCAGGCAACACACAATAGCCTACACACTACTGTCGTCTAATGTCCTGGAATTTCAACTGTATGCCAAGTTTACTCTTTAATGCTTGCAAATGAGACTCAGAAATATAATAAGAAAACCAGATATAACAACTGGTGAGCAAAGTTACCATAAATAGCTCATTTTTAAATGTAACATTGAAAATGTTGATTTTATTGCTCACAATAACTTTTATTATCACACACTAAATTAGTAAAACTTGGTATCGTTGAGTACCGTATGGATTCACTGGTAACAAGAATTGGTATTGTATCGGTTCAAATGTGTAAGGTGCCCATCCCTCATTTTTACTGCAAATGTTGATCCGAAATTGGAGGGGAAGGCATTCACAAATATGGGCTGAACACTCTCTGAAAGAGTCGGATACACACAGGAAGTAATGTTCTACCAGCCAGTCGTAGCCTTTACGCGCCTGCGTTAACACGAATCAAGGCTAGATATTTCTGGTGGTGCCCTTCACGCTACACAAGAGGCTTTGCAGGGGTAGAAGCATGTCAGTGCATGCATAACTAAATATGACTTAACATTAAAAGCTTTAACTGGTAATACAGTAATGAATCATTGACAATGTGACATGCTTGCTTTCACTATACAAATCCAACAGAAATATCATGTTTATTTTATTTAGTCTTTTTAAGCACGGCATTTTAGTATCTATCATGAAACCATAAACGCTTATTGGAACATTCTTAAGCCTGATCTTTTCAACATTTTCGGTCATTGGAACATCCCCAATCCTGATCTTGTCAACATTTTCTATCCTCTTGAGTAAACTTTCAGTTTCAAAATATACGTTAAAAAAACATTTTCTTGAGAGTTGGACAGAAAATTCCTCAGAGGCTGTACAAAACCCACAACCAACCTATATTCAATTGAATAGACTGCAAAGACAAGATACTTAACGTTGGCACTGGTAAGAATTTGTTGCTTGTTTAAAAAAAAAATGTTTCAAAAAAGCTGGGACAAGTGGCAAAAAAAAAGAAAAAGTTGACGAACGCTCATCAAACAATTATTTTAAACATCCCAATGGTTAACACACTAATTGGGAACAGGTGGGTGCCATGATTGGGTATAAAAGCAGCTTCCATGGAATGCTCAGTCATTCGCAAACAAGGATGCGGCGTCGTTCACCACTTTGTGAACAAATGCATGAGCAAATTGTCCAACAGTTTAAGAACAACATTTCTCAATGAGCTATTGCAAGACATTTAAGGATTTCACCATCTACGGTCGGTAATATTATCAAAAGCTTCACAGAATCTGGAGAAATCACCTAAAGGCCGAAAACCAACAGTGAATGCCTGTAATCTTCGGTCCCTCAGGCGGTACGGCATCAAAAACAAACATCAGTGTGTAAAGGATATCACCACATGGGCTCAGGAACACTTCAGAAACCACTGTCAGTAAGTACAGTTTGTCGCTACATCTGTAAGTGCAAGTTAAAACTCTACTATGGAAAGCCAAAGCCATTTATCAACAACACTCAGAAACGCTGCTGGCTTCGCTGAGCCCAAGCTCATCTAAGATGGAATGATGCAAAGTGGAAAAGTGTTCTGTGGTCTGACAAGTCCACATTTAAATGGTTTATCGAAACTGTGGACGTCGTGTCCTCCAGAACAAAGAGGAAAAGACCCATCCGCATTGTTACAGGCGCAAAGTTTAAAAGCCAGCATCTGTGATGGTACAGGGGTGTATTAGTGCCCAAGGCATGGATAACTTACACATTTGTGAAGGCACCATTAATATTGATATGTACGTACAGGTTTTGGAGCACCACATGTTGCCATCCAAGCAACGTCTTTTTTTATGGACGCCCTTGCTTACTTCAGCAAGACAATGCCAAGCCACATTGTGCACGTGTTACAAAACCGTGGCCACGTAGTAAAAGAGTACAGGTACTAGACTGGCATGCCTGTAGTCCAGACCTGTCTCCTATTGAAAATGTGTGGAGCATTATGAAGCGTCAAATACCACAACGGAGACCCCAGACTGTTGAACCACTAGAGCTGTACATCCAGCAAGAATGGGAAAGAATTCCACCTGAAAAGCTTCAAAAATTGGTCTCCTCAGTTCCCAAACGTTTACTGAGTGTTGTTAGAAGGAAAGGCCATGTAACACAATGGTAAAAAATGCCCCTGTGCAAAACTATTTTGCAATGTGTGGCTGCCATTAAGTTCTAAGTTAATGATTAAAAAAGACAATCATCAGTTCTTGTCTTTGCAGTCTACTTAATTGAATATAAATTGAAAAGGATTTGCAAGTCATTGTATTCTGTTTTTATTTACCCTTCACACAACGTGCCAACTTCACCCGGTTTTGGGTCTTGTACATTTTTATTATTCAACCAAATGTGCCTTACTTTGGCCGTTCTGAGTTATAGCTCAATTGTGCAAGGGTTTCAATTTTGGAAATAAACCAAATGGGAATTAGATTTAAAAAAAATAATATGGGATGTACAGTACCATATGGACCTCTGTGAAGAGTACATCAATCAAACCATGTGAGGCTGCTGAGCACATGCCAAGAACAGCAAATCACTCCAAAATTGATGATGAGACAAAACATTACATATTGGGGAAGCTGCCAAGTGCTTGGTTTCCATTTCCTTCTGCAAGAGTGTATGGAGAAAAGAAAAGCACACCACAGCAAGACGTGCACTCCTCATAGAGCATATCGTGTTACTTGCACCATATATTGTGTTTACATCACTCTGACCAACAACATGCAGTCACTTTGTCACACACAATCCTGTCTTGCCACAGGCAAGACACATCATGCCCTTTTTGCACAATTTTAAAGCACAAAAGCAAAGTGCTTTTACAACTGGGATACCGTACTGATACCATACTGATAACCTGATACCAAGTTTGCAGATATTGGCATTGATTTTCATTACAATATTGATATTGTGTGTTCAAGATATGTGTTCATGTTAGGGCTGGGCGATATGGCCTCTTTTTTTTTTGTAATCATGTTCTGTTTGTGTTGTGTTATGTTTGCTCGGTTCTAGTTTTTAACCTGCCCATTGTACAGCACTTTGAATACCCCTGTGGTAAATTTTAAATGTGCTATATAAATAAAGTTTATTTTATTTTATTTTATTTGATTAATATCGCAATAATTTTAGGCCAGATCGCAATATACAATATATATCTTGGTATTTTGCTTTAGCCTTGAATGAACACTTGATACATATAATCACAGCAGTATGATGATTCTGTGTGATCATTTTAAACATTCATTTAGAGAAGGAAATCACATCTAAATCAATTTACCAAAACTGTATTTATTAAAGTTATTAGCAGGTGACTTTTCAAATGATGCTACATATTAGCAGTAATTCTACTTTTGGTAGCAACGCTTGTGCCCCACATTTGACAAATTAAAGTTGTCTATTCGACATATTCCCGCTTGAAGCCGAACCACCGCCAGACGATGGACTCCGTGCTGTTTTTCTTGGGAATTAATTCTTCCTTCATTTGTTACCAGATTCGCACCTTCGCAACACTCCGCTAGCATCACGGCTAACGTTAGCCACGCTGCTACCTCTCTGCTGGGCGAGGGCGTATACGTATGTGACGTATGACCTGACAGTATGTGACGTATGTAAGAATGTGCACTCGCTGTCTGTGAGAATGAGACACAAGAAGGAGTGAGAAGAGCCTGTAGTGTAATGCCCGCAGCTAAAAGCCACTGCATGAGAACGTATACTCGAATATAACGATATAGTCATTTTCTATATCGCACAGAGTCAAACCCACGATATATTGCATATATCGCCCGGCCCTAGTTCATGTGCTGATAAGACATATCAATTTATATAATTATCACTGTATAGCAGGGATCGGCAACCTTCACCACTCAAAGAGCCATTTTGACCCGTTTCACAAATTAAAGAAGACAAAGGGAGCCGCAATCATTCTCGCGAATATCTGCTGGTGGTCCCCCATATAACAGTAATAAGGGTGAGCCATGAAGCCATTGTCTTTGACGCCTTCAACAAGATGTACAGACAGCTTGCCAGTACAGTAACATTTTGTATGTGGCATCACATAATACCTACGGCTGTTCACACACACAAGTGAATGCACCGCATACTTGGTCAACAGCCATACAGGTCACACTGAGGGTGGCCGTATAAACAACTTTAACACTGTTACAAATATGCACCACACTGCGAACCCACACCAAACAAGAATGACAAACACATTTTGGGAGAACATTGGCACCATAACACAACTGAACAGAATAATAACCCAGAAACCCTTGCAGCACTAACTCTTCCGGGGCGCTACAATACACACCTCCAGCTACCCCCTACACCGCGCCCACCTAATTCCTAGATGCTGTTTTGAGGCATGTTAAAAAAATAATGCTCTTTGTGACTTCAATAATAGATATAGCAGAGCCATGTTGGCATTTTTTTCCATAACTTCAGTAGTTTTATTTTGGAAAACCTTGTTACATTGTTTAATGCATCCAGTTGGGCATCACAACAAAATTAGGCATAATAATGTGTTAATTCCATGACTGTTTATATCAGTATCGGTTGATATCCGAATCGTTAATTAAGAGTTGGACAATATCAATATACCGGATATCGGCAAAAAAGCCATTATAGGACATCTCTAAGAGAGAGTGAAACACAAATACAAATAGACAGATGAGACATTGGTAGAGTAAAAAAACAATGTTTGGGTGTAAGAAATAGATAAAATGAACAGGAAATATCACATAAAAAAATTATACAACATACAGTGGCAAGACATATTTCGATAATGAATAAAGCAAAATGTGTTCTGGACAGAAAAAAACATTAATACTCTCTACTGCACGCTAGTGTTTCCAATTTAAGTTATTGTGTAAATAATAGTACGCTTCATTCCCTAACTGTTACAAAAAAGGCCAGTTAAGATAATACATAGGACCTGATCTACCGTCAGCTGAAGTTTATGGGATGCCTGATGATGAGCCATGCAAGGAGTATGCTCTGTATACTGCGCCTCATGGGAAGAGGAAACCATGAAGGCACCGAACTCCGTTTCTCAGATACATCCAACACCTTTTGGGAGACACAGACAGGATGATGAGCCCAGAGAAGCTGTCTGAACTAGCACAGGATCGTTGTGGATATAGGAAGCTTGTAGTCGCTCGCTCTGCAGCCGACAGGTAGCGTGTATTTAAACACGTGCAAACGTGATAGCACAGGCAAAGCTGATCTACTAAACTTGTGCAAACTGGATTGCGGCTGTTAAGTGTGCAGAATATGGAGTGCAACTTATTTAACGTTTCTGTCCTCATGATTATACATAATATATGATGACCATCAAAAGGCCCACAATACTGGGAGGAGATGCAAATATATTATACAGCATTTTTTGAGCACTATTATTCTTTGCAAACTTAGAGTTATGCACACGGCTGTGAGAAAAGAGGTGGTCATGCTAAAAAAGACAGACAATGGCCAGATAATTCGTCCTACGTGTGTGTCAACTAGGGTTGTACGGTATACCGGTCCTAGTATAGTATCGCGATACTTATGAATCATATTCGGTACTATACCGCTTCTAAAAAGTAACCATAATAAATTAATCCTCGCCTCCATGGCGACAAATAAAGTAACATTATCACTGCAGGACGAGGAATAGCTAAACATGCTTCACTACACACCATAGCTCACCGGCGTCACAATGTAAACAAACGCCATTGGTGGATCTACACCTGACATCCACTGTAATGATACCAAGTACAGGAGCGTATCTAGTCGATACTACTATGATTTCATTGATATTTTTCCGCATCACAACATCCTCTTTTTTTTTTTTGTTTTATATATATGTTTATAAACTCAGGAAATACGTCCCTGGACACATGAGAACTTAAATTATGACCACTGTATGAACTAACCAAACTAAATAAAGTACATTGTAAATACACAGGAATTGCACATGTAGGAATAATGTTCGACTAATAATATTATTTGGAATAAATTGAAATTAGCAGTACAATTATGCTTGAATTCCGCTAGCTTAGTGCTAAAGTACAACGGACTAGCTTATAGACATGCTAACTCAAATTAGCATGGCCAATCGCAGGCACACATACTGTATATAAACAATCCTTCAGTGGAGGGAAAATGGGATCAGCGCGCCGGCAGGAGCAAAAGTCACCGCCGCTGTCCATATACTGAGGACGAGCACCAGCGGGCAGAGGCGGGGCATGTGCGGGACGTCCTGACACAGCTGGCAGGTGATTAGGTTTCACAGGTGGTACGTGTTAATCTAATCATCTGTTGTCTTTAACAGTAAGCGGCAGGGAGCAGAGGAGGAGAGAGGGTTGGGAGTGACGCAATGTCACGACATGCTGGAAAACTTTCGAAAGATCTTGTTAAAAACATTAAAACTTTGTTAAACCTGCGTGCTTGGCCCTTGTGCCGTGTGCACAGTGGAGATGCTGGGAAGCTACTTCCACACCTTCACACCAACATTCAGATCTATGGACAATTTACAGTCTCCGATGAACCTAACCTGAATATTTTTGGAACGTCGGGGGAAACTGGAGTACCTGGCGAGAAACCAGACACGCACGGGGACAAATGCACACAGCAATGTCCAAATGGAGGTTCGCAGACGCACACGGCGTAAAGTGAAGTGAAGTGAATTATATTTATATAGCGCTTTTTTTCTCTAGTGACTCAAAGCGCTTTACATAGTGAAACCCAATATCTAAGTTACATTTAGAATTACATTTACGGACAATAAAGTTAGACTTTATTGTCCGTAGTGGGGTTGTACGGTATAGCGGTATTAGTATAGTACCGCGATACTAATTAATCATATTCGGTACCGCCTCTAAAAAGTATCGGTAAACAACACCCTATCATCGTCACGTTGTGACATTGCTGGTTTTACGAGCAGAGGAGCATGTTCGGCAGCGCAAAATCACAGAGTACATAGTTCCAAGCAGACACCGTTGTAGACAGAAAAGGGAGAATGGACGCATTTTGGCTTAAACACTAAAGATAAAGGTAAAGCTGTAACACGGAAACGCCCTCAGGAAGAGATGCTTTAAGAGACGGCTAGCTAGCAAGTGACTAACGTCCATCCGACGTCGTCAGTGTTTTAGCTACTTCTAAATCATGAATCCTGGTCTCCATGGCGACAAAGTAAGTTTCATACAAGTATCATCCCTGCAGGACTAGGAATAGCTAAACATGCTTCACTACACACCGTAGCTCACCGGCGTCACAATGTAAACAAACGCCATTGGTGGATCTACACATAACATCCACTGTAATGATACCAAGTACAGGAACGTATCTAGTCAATACTACTATGATTACACCGATACTTTTTAGCATCACAAAAGCTTGTTTTATATTTTGTTTTTCAACTCAGAAAATATGTCCCTGGACACTTGAGGACTCTGAATATGACCAATGTATGATCCTGTAACTACTTGGTATCAGATTCATACCCAAATTTGTGGTATCATCCAAAACTAATGTAAAGCATCCAAACAACAGTACCAAAATATTGGTATCGGGACAACACTAGTCAGTAGCAATGTCAAAAGATTTAGGGTAGTTGATATTGGCTTGAAAAAGGAATGCATTAATTTGTTTAAAACAGTGGTCCCCAACAACCGGGCCACAGCCCGGTACTGGGCTGTGGCCCGATTGGTACCGGGCCGCAGAATAATTTTTTATTCATTTTTATAAAAAATATATATACATATATATATATTTATTAAATCAACATAAAAACACAATATACACTTACAGTTAGTGCACCAACCACAAAAACCTCCCTTTTTCATGACAAAAACGTCCCTTTTTCATGACAAAGAAAAAAAAAAAAAGATTTCCCCCGCAACAACCCCCCCCCAACGACCTCCCCAACCCCCTGGGCCGCGGGACAAATTATTAAGCATTGACCGGTCCGCGGATACAAAAAGATTGGGGACCACTGGTTTAAAATACCTTTCTCTTCAAATTTCTCTCCTTACTTTTGCCGATGTCGATTGCAGGGGTTTTTTTTCCCCAAAATTGTCAGGCTTGGACATGGATGGTGTGTGCTCCTTCGACGCAGCGGGATTACAGGACGAGCCAGGCGTGAATTCAGGTACATGTTTTTTATTTATACTCATGTTTTTTATTTATACAATAAATAAGGCTAAAAAAAAAGCGCGCTCGATGGCGGATAATAATTTATACTAAAATTTAGAACAAAAACAGCACAATGGCATGACTATATACAAACAAAACAAAACTAGCACTGTGGCATAAATACACACACTTACACGGCATGGAACTGTGGACGAGGGCATGAAGGTTGGAAAACCATGGGTAGGGTGCGTGCGAGTGAGAAGATCCCAGAATGATGAACAGAAAGAAAATTACTTAAATACTGGCTGTGATAATCAGGAACAGGTGTGGGACTGAGGGCAGGGGCGTGACAAGGTGGGAACTAATGCGTTGGGATGGAAACAAACAAAACCAGGAAGTGAAAAAATGGAACAAGAGTCCAGAAAACAAAACAAAACATGATCAAACATAAAACCAGATTTACAGACGTGACAAAAATAAAGCAGTGAGGAACTTTTTTATGATATTTTAGCTGTTTTTCAAAGTTATTATAGGCATCCACCGATCCATTTTCTACCGCTTGTCCCTTTTGGGGTTGCGGGGGCTGCTGTAGCCTATCTCAGCCAATTGTATGGAAATAATAGACTATATACAGTACAGTATGTCCATTCATACTATATTAAAGTTAACGTTAAAGACCCATCACCCTTGATCACCCTCTGGGCGGTGAGGGGAGCAGTGGGGAGCAGTGGGCAGCAGCGGTGCCGCGCCCGGGAATCATTTATGGTGATTTCACCCCCAATTCCAACCCTTAAAGGGGAACATTATCACCAAACCTATGCAAGCGTCAATATATACCTTGATGTTGCAGAAAAAAGACCATGTATTTTTTCAACCAATTTCTGAACACTAAATGGGTGAATTTTGGCAAATTAAACGCCTTTCTGTTTATCGGTCTTTTAGCGATGACGTCAGAACGTGATGTCACCGAGGTAATACACCCGCCATTTTCATTTTCACATTACAAACACCGGGTCTCAGCTCTGTTATTTTCCGTTTTTTCGACTATTTTTTGGAACCTTGGAGACATCACGCCTCGTCGGTGTGTTGTCGGAGAGTGTAACAACACATAACAGGGAGGGATTCAAGTTGCACCACTGGCAAGAAATCTGCCGCCAGACCCCCATTGAATGTACCAGAGTGACTGCACATTTTATCGGCGATGCTAAGACAGACATGGCACAGAGATGTATGGATAGCCTGCAGATGCATTTGCAACGATTAAGTCAACGAAATCACAAAGGTGAGTTTTGTTGATGTTGTTGACTTATTTGCTAATCAGACATATTTGGTTGCAGCATGACTGCCAGCTAATCGATGCTAATATGCTACGCTAATCGATGCTAACATTCTATTTACGCTAGCTGTATGTACATTTGAAACTAGATACCCACATTTAATGCGAAACAAACACTTACCAATCGACGGATTTAAATTGCTCCAGTGTCTCAAGATGAGAAAGTCCTGATCGTTTGGTCCGCACATTTTACCGGCGATGCTAATAAGGCAGCCATGCTATGGGCCACTTCCGTAGGTACACCCATGCTATGGCCGAATAGCCTCAATAGCTATTCGCTCAATAGCTTCAATTTCTTTTTCAATTTCGTTTTCGCTATCTGCCTCCATACTCCGACCATCTGTTTCAATACATGCATAATCTGTTGAATCGCTTAAGCCGCTGAAATCCGAGTCTGAATCCGAGCTAATGTCGCTATATCTTGCTGTGGTAACCGCCATGTTGTTTGTATTGGCAGCCCTGTATGACGTCACAGGGAAATGGACAGTCGCATCGCAAATAGCGAAAATCAAGAACTTTAAAGCTTTTTTTAGGGATATTCCGGGAGGTGTAAAATTTTGAAAAAAACTTCGAAAAATAAAACAAGCCACTGGGAACTGATTTTTATTGTTTTTAACCCTTTTGAAATTGTGATAATGTTCCCATTTAATGCTGAGTGCCAAGCAGGGAGGTAACGGGTCTCATCTTTATATGACTCGGCCGGGATTTGAACTCACGACCTACCAATCTCAGGGCGGACACTCTAACCACTAGGCCACTATACCACTTAAATTTGTTTTTAGGTTAAAAAAAACAAAAACACAGACTTATTTAGAAGGTCTGGCGGTATGAAAGTTGCTGTGGCGTTGCATGTCGGGGAAACCCTGTGTTCGTTTATTTGTAAAAAATCACATATTTATGAAGTCAGTGATAGTCAAAGCACATAGTTTGACTTTTGAATTTTTTTTTTTTTTGGACCATGTCTCTTGGTTGAAACAATACTATCCCATGGTGTAAAAAAAACAAAACAAACAAACAAACAAAAAAAAGTTAGAAACGACTAGCTGTGAGACTGGAGCTTTTCCCATCATATCCAATTATCTGTGGCCTCCTGCTGTCTGGACATGTTTGTCAATATAATATGCTGCTGTGAGGTCTTGTGAGTTCTGGCTTCTGACTTGATATCAAGTCCCAGCTGCCG
Source organism: Nerophis ophidion (assembly GCF_033978795.1). Taxonomy (NCBI): domain Eukaryota; kingdom Metazoa; phylum Chordata; class Actinopteri; order Syngnathiformes; family Syngnathidae; genus Nerophis; species Nerophis ophidion. Next base: position 17,923,356 of record NC_084631.1, on the reverse strand, counting down.
CGATGAAGAGTTTGTGCCAAGTTTGATACCGCCGAGCACACTGGAGACAGAGGCTGCCAGATGGAATCACTATCTCCCCAAATCCAAGATGACACACAACACACATGACCCACAAACTCCTTCCTTGGCGCACACCCATACAAACACACACACACACACACACACACACACGGCAGGCTTGGAGCTGTAAATGCATAGGGAGTGTCAACAACATCACAGCGCTCCAACATAATCCTCCTCCTTCCCAAGAGAGAACGGTACGGAAACAGGAAGTCAATCAATACAACTGACCTCTCAGTCAATAAGACAACCCAGGCCTTCTAGAAGGCTCAGGTGTTGCGGTCACGACAGAAAATGATGTCTTTTTTAATTAGCGAGGATTTACCGTATTTTTTAGACTATAAGGCGCAATTAAAATCCTTTCTTTTTCTCAAAAATGTACTTATAACCCCGTTCGACTAATGTACGGAATAACTCTGGTTGTGCTTACTGACTTCGAAGGAATTTTATTTGGTACATGGTGTAATGATAAATATGAACAGTAGATGGCAGTCACACATAATATATATGTGTGACTGCCATTTAAAACTTTAAATGTTCCATTGAAAATAAAGAACATTACACACTGGCTTTAAAAATATGTCAACATTTTTAGTACGACTTTAAAGCGGCACCACTTGATGGAGTGTCGGCCCATCACGGCTACCGTAAACAGAGATACAAGTGTTACTAAGGTGAGTGTACAAGGACCGCAAAATGGCAACCATTAAGCGGACATGTTATCTGCCGTTTTGTTTCTCAATATTATGCAAAACCAACTCTCTGTCATGATCCGTCACCCATGTCATGATTTCTGTTTAGTATTTCCTATGTTTTAGTCTTTCCTGGTTGCACTTAGACTTAGACAAACTTAGACACACTTTAATGATCCACAAGGGAAGTTGTTCAATCTTGTTTACTGTTGGTTTCCATGGGCACTGATTCTCCTCACCTGTCTTGGTTTTGGTTGATCACTCCCTTTTATAGTTTTCTGTCACCCAGCACTAGTTGGTAAGTCAATGTTTGCTATATGCGACATTTATGTTCTCCTGCTTTTTTCACCTCACACTAGCTTTTTTTTCTGCATACCAGTATTCCTCATTTTTTGCTTTTTTTTTTTAGCTCCATGCCTGTTAGCGTCCTCAGGTTTTGTATTTTTGTCCTGCCGTTTAATCAATTAAAAGCTTAATCCTACCTGCACGCTGCTCCAGCTTAGTTTCTGCTTTGGAGGGAGCACTATCAACGCATCCATGTGTCCAAAACGTATTTGAGATCTGCATAAGTCCTGAAAATTTGCGGAAGTCCGCCACTGTAGTCCTGGAGACGCCGTAGTCCATAAGCTTCTTCTTTTTTTCTATCTTCTTGTTATGTGACATTCATCCTCTGCTGTTGCCATTACTAATAAAGTAGTGTAAAGTTCTAACTAGGGATGTCCGCTAATATTCCAATATTTTCCAAATCTTAATTACCGATGCCGATCTATACAGCCGTGGAATTAACACATTGTTATGCCTAATTTTGTTGTGATGTCTCACTGGATGCATTAAACAATGTAACAAGGTTTTCCAAAATATATTAACTCAAGTTATGGAAAAAAATGCCAACATGGCATTGCCATATTTATTATTGAAGTCACAAAGTGCATTTGTTTTTTTAAACATGCCTCAAAACAGCAGCTTGGAATTTGAGACATGCTCTCAGAGAGGTTGAGGTGGGTGAGATAGGGGGGTGTATATTGTAGCGTCCCGGAAGAGTTAGTGCTGCAATGGATTCTGGGTATTTGTTCTGTTGTGATTTTGTTGTGGTAACGATGCGGATGTTCTCCCGAAATGTGTTTGTCATTCTTGTTTGGTGTGGGTTCGCAGTGTGGCTCATATTTGTAACAATGTTAAAGTTGTTTACGAGGCCACCCTCAGTGTGACCTGTATGGCTGTTGACCAAGTATGCGTTGCATCCACTTATGTGTGTGTAACAGGCGCACATATTACATTGCTGGGCCGGCACGCTGTTTGTGTGGAGAAAAATCGGACGTGACGACAGGTTGCAGAGGACTCTAAAGGCATGCCCCCTATATTTTTATCTGGGCGGAAATCGGGAGACATTCGGGAGAAAGGTTGCCTCGGGAGATTTTCGGGAGGGGCACCGAAATTTGGGAGTTTCCCGGGAAAATCGGGAGGGTTGGCAAGTATGTTAAACCTACCTGCACGCTGCTCCAGCTTATTTTCTGTGTTGGAGGAAACACTACCAGCGCAGCCATGCGTCCAAAACGTAACACTTTTCTTACCTTCCGATACCTGCTGATGCGTATTTGACATCTGCATAAGTCCTGAAAATTTGCGGAAGTCTGCCACTGTAGTCGATAAGCTAGCCATTTCTAATATAAAGTAGTGTAAAGTTGTAACTTATATCTCGCTATGGAAGCGCTAAAAACTATTAGTGTAGTGGGTTTACACAATTCACCAACAGAACTTTAGTTATTAGAGGGTTCCCATTGGACGGTTTTTCACGGAACACATTTTTGGCATTGTTGCACTAGTGAGCCATGGATGAGAAGATGCTTCTCCGTTATTGATTTAAGTCAAGTCTGAATGTCATTAAAACAGAAAGCTCCATCTTTTGACACTTCTTCCACTCCCGTCCTTGCACGCTACACCGCTACAACAAAGATGACGGGGAGAGGACGCTGTCGAAAGTGAGGCACGTAAATAAGACCGCCAATAAAACGCCGCATCTTGAAGCGACTGTCAGAAAGCAGCTTGAAGATTATCTGTAAAACATAATCTATACGACATTTTGACCAAGGAACCACCATTACATGTTATGTAGACCACAAGGAAGTGTTTTCAATTTTGAAAAAAATTATATGACTTCTTTAATGCACCCTATAAAGCGCCTTTTGTATGAAAAAAAACCTGAATAGATCTGCTCATCGGCAGTGCGCTTTATAATCCGGTGCGCCCTATGGTCCAGAGAATACTGTACTAGAGAGGATTTTTTGTTCTAGGAATTATTTTATTGCTTACTTTTCTTAGATCGCAAAACTGCCAATTCAGCCTAAATCGGTTAATGTTTAGTATCATTTCATTCCACTTGCCATGCAAATTACATGAAATGCTCTAAAAAAGAGAAGCACTTCCAATTGCTGCTTTTCAGTGGTTTGGGCCTGATGTTTTATTGCGTGCGGGACTGCATCAAATAAGGATAAACACTCTCAAATCTCACATCTCTGGTGCCTCTGTGATCATGTGCACACACTCAAGTATGCATACATGATCCAAAGACAGATAAGAACCCACACAAAAAAAAACAATGACCAAAGATGTGCAAAAATGGACTTCCTGCTGCTGTAGTCCCAAATAAAACTAAACACATGTTCATACATTAGTTCTCTTGGCATTCAAAACTGGAGTGTTTACACTGCAAAAACAGAAATCTAAGTAAAATGAAATATCTCAAATAAAGGTGATATTTAATTATTTTCTGTCTGATAAGATAATTCTTTTCACTAATCAGATTTTATGTTAGTTTTACTTGTTTTAAGGGTTTTGGTCCTAAATGATCTCAATAAGATATTACAGCTTGTTGCTGAGATGTTATGACCTATATTGAGTAAAACATGCTTGAAACTAGAATATCAACTGTGATACCTAAGAAATTGTGATTGTTAAAGCATTGAAAAGACTTGTACTGTGCGGTGTATTTGCTTACATGTTGCATACATTTTGTAAGCTTTTTACATAAGCAAGTTGGAAGTTGCACTCTGATGTCGGTGTCTCTTCTACTTTACAGCCACAAACATATTAGAACCCTCCCAAATATATTACATTATACAGTACAGGCCAAAAGTTTGGACACACCTTCTCATTCAATGTGTTTTCTTTATTTTCATAACTATTGTAGATTGTCACTGAAGGCATCAAAACTATAAATGAACACATGTGGAGTTATGTACTTAACAAAAAAAGGTGAAATAACTGAAAATATGTTTTATATTCTAGTTTCTTCAAAATAGCCCCCCTTTGCTATAATTACTGTTTTGTACACTCTTGGCATTCTCTCGATGAGCTTCAAGAGGTAGTCACCTGAAATGGTTTTCACTTCACAGGTGTGCCTTATCAGGGTTGATTAGTGGAATTTCTTGCTTTATCAATGGAGTTGGGACCATCAGTTGTGTTGTGAATGAGAAGGTGGGTCCAAACTTTTGGCCTGTACTAATATATACATCCATCCATTTCATTTTCTACCACTTGTCCCTTTCGGGGGTCGCGGGGGGTGCTGGAGCTGATCTCATATATATGTATATATATATATATATATATATATATATATATATATATATATATATATATATATATATATATATATATATATATATATATATATATATATATATATATATACATATATATTTATAAATATATATATATATCTCTCTCTCTATATATATATATATATATATATATATAGATATACACATACATACACACACATGTCCATCCATCCATTTTTTACCGCTTATTCCCTTTTGGGGTCGCGGGGGCTCTGGCGCCTATCTCAGCTACAAATCGGGCGGAAGGTGGTGTACACCCTGGACTAGTCGCCACCTCATCGCAGATATATATAGATGTGTATAGATGGATAGATAGATAGATAGATGCGCTAGGTCAGAAAAAACACAGAGGCTATATCATCTCTACAAGCCTGTTTCACAGGATTTTATATAAAATATAGCGTGTGTTTTTTGTGACCAAACATATATTCCGCTCTACCCTGGTAATGAGCACTGTATAACAGATAAACCACAGAAACCTCAACTATATAAATATACACAGACATACATATACATAGGGCTGGGCGATATATTGAATATACTCTATATATCACAGGTTTGTCCCTGTGCGATATACAAAATGACTATATTGTGGTATACGTCATACGTCTTCGCCGAGCAGAGAGGTAGCAACATGGGTAACATTAACTGCCGCCGGTGGTGTAAGCGGAGCGGTGCGAGTGGTAATACGAGAGAGAAGGTGTGAATCTGGAAACAAATGAAGGAAGAAGAATTAATTCCCAAGAAAAACGGCACGGGGTCTATCGTCTGGCGGTGGTTTGGCTTCAAGCGGGAATATGTCGAACAGACAACCCTAATTTGTCAAGTACGTGGCAAAAGAGTTGCTACAAAAAGTAGCAGCACTGCTAAATTTTAGCATCATTTGAAACGTCACCCGATAGAGAATGAAGAGTGCTTGAAACTCTGCATTTCGTTTGGTGCCACACCCACAAAATGCCTAAGCAACCATTTCCAGATCAACACCGTGTGAAAAAAATTGTCAACAACAGAAGGAGATAACGTCCACAGCAACCTACCACATTGTGAAGGACATACACTTTTTTGATTTCCTAATAGGGAAACATTAACTTAACATAATAACATTTACGGAATCCGGTCCAGTTCCTTTATTGAACTGCGCGTGCAATCGAGGCCACTTTGAGGCCCTTTTGGGGCCTGTGTGCGTTTATACTGGAGTCTGATCCCATTTTGCTTTTAATCTAAAAAGTCAACTGGAAAAAATCTGATTTAGAACAAATCAGATGTGGTCCACTTTGGCCTGCAGTGTAAACATAGTCGGAGACATCGGCTGAAACAAAGGAGAGAATTATTAAGCATTCTCAAGAAGTAAATGTTTCAAAAGAGGTTGATTGTTCACTGTCAGATGAGTATAAAATTTGGACCAAACACAAACGAAAACGACAAAACCTTCTGATGACTGCGGGGTGGAGTGGGTGCTTAGATGACTGATGAGACCGATTATAGCTAGAAGATTCTATTGCAGAGCGGTTTTGGGATGCTGGGGGCTGAACCAAAGTGGGAAGTAAAGCTTGTGTGATCTAACCTTTGCTGCCGTTTAGCTTCCTTTTCCCTGATGCGCCTTTGTTCGTAGTCTGCCACTCCAGATTTTACAAGAGACAAACAACATAAGAAGGTTGTAAAGAGCCAGCATAATTGTAGGCCAGGGGAAATGTCAAAGCATCAAGACACAACCAAATCAAGCAATACAGTGGTACCTCAATTTACATATTAATTGGTTCTTGAATGCGGTTCGCCAACCGAAACATTTGTGTAGTGAAACAGACTTCCCTATAACAATGTAAACATGAATAATTGGCTCCATCCATGACAAAAGTCCCTATTTCATATTTTAAAAAATGCACACTTTGTGTCACGGCGCAGACTCGTAGCTGTGCTTCTCCTGCAACTGTGTGTCACAGTTCCTCCTCTGGCTGCTACCCTGGACACGCCCCTGCTCACGCTGGGTGCGGCACGCCCACGTAGCAACAAGACTGCAGACAATTGCTCATCAGCGCACCTGGGCCTGAATGGAGGGAGCGGCATAAAAGCCAGCGGACCCGAGGGACCTTCGTCAGAATGTAGCCAATCTCCCCTGAGTAAGCATCAAGTCTGGCACCCGTCCCTCGTTCCTTGCTGGCCTTCTTTGTGCTCTTCCTTGTTCCCTTATTGATGTCCTTTGTATCTTCCACAGTGTCTTCCCTGTTACCCGTGATTGTGTCTTTCCTCACGACCCCCTCACGGATCTTTGCTTGCCTCCCTCGATCCTCGACCACTGCCTGGACATGGACATCGTTGCCTCTCTCCTGCTCTCGACTGCTTGCCTCCCTGCTGACCGCCTCTTTGCCTTCTCCCTTGGATTTGGTGAAAGATTCACTCAACACGCACCGACACCATCCACTGGTAAATATCACATTGTTAATTCCACACATCGACGGCATTCATTCACTAGTGGTAGCATTCACTCTCCACCCCCCATTCATCAAAGGTTTAAATAAACCTTCTAAACCGCAGTTCTGCCTTGGTGTGCCCTCCTTCCCTTTAACATTACATAACACTTTGAATACCTTTTATTTAATGTTTATATTCACTGTATATGTGTCAAACCAACTTAACAGGGCAGGTAATGGCTTAACAATCTATTTTCTATATAAACATAACAACAACAGCCAGCTTAACTGTCAATGTGTCCAGACAGACACAAAAGTCATTTTGGTGCTCTCCGAAATGTTACCAAAAAACAAAAAAGGAAAATAATTTTACTTTGTGTCCTTGAATATTTGTGGCATTTGTTGAACAGCCCGGGAGTGGCAAACAAGCCAAAGCATCACCTTGCAGCCGCCACCAGTCTTAGCACAAACTAAAGGTAAATGGATTATACTTTGACCTTCAAGATATTCAAAGCACTGTTCCCACATTCACCCAACTCTGCTGCTCGTCTGCTAACACAGACCCGCAGACGTGAGCACATCACCCCTATAATAGCGTCCCTTCACTGGCTCCCTGTGCGTTATCGAATCAATTTTAAACTCCTTCTATTTGCTTTTAAATGTCTAAACAACCTCGCGCCAACATATATCTCCGACCTCCTTCAGCCTTACTGCCCCACCCGATCCCTAAGATCAGCCAATCAGCTGCTACAGACGGTCCCTGACACAAGGCTGAAGCTTAGAGGTGATAGAACTTTCGCCGCTGCTGCTCCCAAGCTCTGGAACGACCTACCTCTGAGTGTTAGACAAGCCTCCTCTCTTCCTGTTTTTAAATATCTCTTAAAAACATACTTTTATTCCTTGGCTTTTAACACTAAGTGTTATCCATCCTGCAATGGTGCCCCATTATACACCTGCTGTGAACCTGTTTTTATGTTTTATTCATTTATTTTTTTATCATGTTCTGTTTGCGTTGTGTTTTCTCAGTCCTTGTATTATCTTTTAACCTGCCCATTGTACAGACAGCACTTTGGCTACCCCTATGGTAAATTTTAAATGTGCTTTATAAATAAAGTTGATTTGATTTGATTTGATCCATACTAACGGCGGGAGCTACCATGCAAGGCAAGGCGCTAACCACAAGCCATCGGGAGAAAGGGTAAAAGGTCTTGCTCAACGGCACAACGGACGAGACAAGGATGGCAGAAGCTGGGTTCTAACCTGGAACCCTTAAGTTGCACGCCACGCCGTCCCCCGTCTCGCAGTGTGAGGCGGTCCTACAATCTCCTTTTCTGTAATAAAGGTTCCCTCTGGCATTTTTCCCCAAAAAAGTCTGGTCTTGTTACAATTGAAAAGATAGGTAGAAATTCCCCTTCGCTGATAAAATATTTGAGGCAACAGCCTCGAAATGCTGCCCTGACGCTGTGAATGAAGTCTTTTTTTTTTTTTTCCTCCAAACACCTACAGCTAGTCTTAAATTGTTCCTCTGTGCTAATTCCGCCATATAACTGGCGAGCCTTCTCTCAAAAGATCGGCGGCTAGCTGCTTCTCATTTAGCTACACTAGCAACAGCTTTTCCACCTGGTCTTTTACTTCCTCTCCGTTCTTGCAAAGATAATTAACCCCCTCGGCAAAGTTTGTGACTCTATAAACATCCTTTTCTATAATGGTTGCAAATGTGGACTTGTTTCTTTGATATTTGCGAGGCAATCTATGCGCCATTGGCTCCGCCACCTTGTACTCCTCGCACATATGTAAACAGGATGTGACATCGGGGGCCCGCTTTTTCAAAATGGCGTGTACAGGAAGCAATACCATCAAAATGCCAGCCCCCATTGAGCTTCCATGTGGCACACAAAATAAAAAAAAAATAAAAATGAATGAATGAAGCAACTGTACACCAAAAAAACGCAAAAAGAGGCGTTCATAAATCGAAGTTTAACTGTATGTTTTGAAAACAGAAAATCAAAAATAAATGGCAAATGGGTTATACCTGTATAGCGCTTTTGTACCTTTTTAAGGAACTCAAAGCGCTTTCACAGTATTTCCACATTCACCCATTCACACACACATTCACACACTGATGGCAGGAGCTGCCGTGCAATGACCTAACCTGGACACATCCAGAGCAAGGGTGAAGTGTCTTGTTCAAGGCCACAATGGACATGATTCGGATGGTAGAAGGTGGGAGCTTCCATGTGGCACACAAAATAAAAAAAATAAAAAAATGAATGAATGAAGCAACTCTACACCAAAAAAACGCAAAAAGAGGCGTTCATAAATCGAGGTTTAACTGTATGTTTTGAAAACAGAAAATCAAAAGTAAATGGTGAATGGGTTATACCTGTATAGCGCTTTTGTACCTTTTTAAGGAACGCAAAGCGCTTTCACAGTATTTCCACATTCACCCATTCACACACACATTCACACACTGATGGCAGGAGCTGCCGTGCAATGACCTAACCTGGACTCATCAAGAGCAAGGGTGAAGTGTCTTGTTCAAGGCCACAACGGACATGACTCGGATGGTAGAAGGTGGGAGCTTCCATGTGGCACACAAAATTAAAAAAAAAAAAAAATGAATGAATGAAGCAACTCTACACCAAAAAAACGCAAAAAGAGGTGTTCATAAATCGAGGTTTAACTGTATGTTTTGAAAACAGAAAATCCAAAGTAAATGGTGAATGGGTTATACCTGTATAGCGCTTTTGTACCTTTTTAAGGAACTCAAAGCGCTTTCACAGTATTTCCACATTCACCCATTCACACACACTGATGGCAGGAGCTGCCGTGCAAGGCCCTAACCTGGACTCATCAAGAGCAAGGGTGAAGTGTCTTGTTCAAGGCCACAACGGACATGACTCGGATGGTAGAAGGTGGGGATTGAACCAGGAAGCCTCAGATTGCTGGCACAGCCACTCTCCCAACCTCGCCACGCCGTCCCCCAAGCAATTGCAAAAGCAAAACAAATTAAAAACAAATGGGAGTGACCGTCTGTGACAGAACTCTTAGAAAGTGTATTAAGGAAATGGGATTTAAATACAGAAAACCTCAACAAAAGCCATCATTAACAACTAAACATACAAAAATAAGGTTACAATGAGCTAAGAAAAAGCAATCATCAACTACAGATAAGTTATATTTAGTGAAGAATCGCAAATCTGCATTGAGCAAGGTGATGATGCTGGAACTTTTTGCTTGGTGTGATTCCAATGAGATTTATGAAGACGACTGCCCGAAGAAAACACACATTTCCACAGTCAACAGTTTACCATGAATTGATTGACGTGGACCTCCCGACTTAAACAAGTTGAAAAAGTTATTCGGGTGTTCCCATTTAGTTGTCAATTGTACGGAAATATGTACTGGCCTGTACAATCTACTAATAAAAGTTTCAATCAATTAATCATTGATGATATGGGGCTGCATGTCAGGATATGGCACTGGGAAGATGGCTGTCATCAGGGGGCGTTGACATCATTTTGCCATACAACAAAATCTGTAAAAACATTCCTAGAAGAAAGATACATAAGGCTAATGCCTGCAATTAGTCCAAATCCCAATCCAATTGAAAATGTGTGGTGGAAATTGAAGAAATTGGTCCACGAGAAGACTTCAACCTGCAAAGTCGGTCTGACAACAGCAATCAGAGAAAATTGGAGCAAGAATGTCACTTGTTAGGTCTATGCCCCGGGGACTGCAAGCCATTATAAAAGCCAGAGGTGGTGCAACAAACAATCTAGTGGTGTGTTGTATTGTTTACTTATCTGTTCCTTTTATTTTACGATTTCATTTTTTTGCTCAAAATTGAGTGATTCCACAAATTTTCACTCCGATCTATTTAAACAAAAATTCAACAATGGAAACGGAAATGCTGATTATCGGTCCTGCTAGACACCACCACCTATTTAATAAAACCACCGTAACATTTGAGAAACAATCAATTACACAAAGTGACTTAGCAGAGGTGGGACCAAATCATTGTTTTGCAAGTCACAAGTAAGTCTCAAGTCTTTGCCCTCAAGTCTCGAGTCAAGTCCCGAGTCAAGTCCAAAGTCAATACTGGGAAGTCTCAAGTCAAGTCCCAAGTCCTGCATTTTGAGTTTCGAGTCATTTCAAGTCTTTTTAACCACAGACTAATATATCTACACATATTGTGTATGCTTTTAAAACGCTGTATGTATTTATTAAAAAAAAAAAAAACAGTCCTTACACTGCACTTCATAATAGCACTATTAACTAGTTATTCTAAACATTTAACTCATTCCTTTACAGTATAAACACATTTCAAAAAACAATTGCAACTGTACTAAGTGTTAACATTGTATTTCTATGGAATATTGCATTGTAACTAGTTCCACAGCAGTTTCTATCCTGTTCATTGCCGTGTTTGCAATGACGTTATAACCATAGACATCTTATAAGTAGACGCAGAATTGGCTGCTGTGACGCAAGCAATTTGGCCGCCATCTTGAAGTGGTGATTAAGAGCCGGCAAGCAGCCTAAACTGACAGTTGACAGGTAGAAAACAAAGATGCTGGGCTGGTATTCAGCGTTTTCCTGCTCAAATGAGCGAACTGTTGAAAATAGGAATTGGGGGATTACTTTTCACAAGTAAGATTTAACATTAACATACTATTGGTTGTATTTTGTGAAAAGAATATTACCACAGAGTTAAGCAGGAGCAAAGAACTACAATATTTGTATGTGAAAATCACAAAGAAATCTTCTGGGGGAGGATGACCCCCCTACAGATATGTGGTTTACAAACTTTCAGGCCCACCTAAAATAAAATTCACCAGCCGCCCCTGATTATGATGCATTCTCATTTTATTGTTTTATTGTAACCACAGATAAGTCTTCAAGTAACAATATTCAAATACTAACTTTGTTGGGTAAGACAGATTTTTTTTTTATTCTGAATCCAGTGAAACAGATTGGTGGTTTTAGCTAAAATAAAGACTTTCAGGTGTTCATATATGTTTAAGTATTTGGCAGACACTTTTATCCAAAGCAACATACATGAAAAATACATACAAAACAATCACAATAAACATAATCATTTAAGGGAAAAATGTAATAGAAAATATCAATACAAAGTGTCAAGACAGAATAAACTCTCTGCTGTTGCAGCAACAGAGTACAAGTCTATAACAATGGTTCTGAACCTTTTTTCAGTGATGTACCCCCTGTGAACATGTTTTTAATTCAAGTACCCCCTAATAAGAGCAAAGCATTTTTGGTTGAAAAAAGAGATAAAGAAGTAAAATACAGCACTATGTCATCAGTTTCTGATTTATTAAATTGTATAACACTGAAAAATATTGCTCATTTGTAGTGGTCTTTCTTGAACTATTTGGTAAAAAAGATGTAAAAATAACTAAAAACTTGTTGAAAAATAAACAAGTGATTCAATTTTAAATAAAGATTTCTACACATAAAAGTAATCAACTTAATGTGCCCTCTTTGGGGATGTAATAGAGATCCATCTGGATTCATGAACTTAATGCTAAACATTTATTCACAAAAAAGAAATCTTTAACATCGATATTTATGGAACATGTCTACAAAAAATCTAGCTGTCAACACTGAATATTGCATTGTTGCATTTCCTTTCACAGTTTATGAATTTACATTCATATTTTGTTGAATTGTTATTCACGGGCTTCACGGTGGAAGAGGGGTTAGTGCGTCTGCCTCACAATACGAAGGTCCTGCAGTCCTGGGTTCAATTCCAGGCTGAGGATCTTTCTGTGTGGAGTTTGCATGTTCTCCTCGTGAATGCGTGGGTTCCCTTCGGTTACTCCGGCTTCCTCCCACTTCCAAAGACATGCACCTGGGTATAGGTTGATTGGCAACACTAAATGGTCCCTAGTGTGTGAATGTGAGTGTGAATGTTGTCTATCTGTGTTAGCCCTGCGGTGAGGTGGCGACTTGTCCAGGGTGTACCCCGCCTTCCGCCCGATTGTAGCTGAGATAGGCGTCAGCGCCCCCCGCGACCCCGAAAGGGAATAAGCGGTAGAAAATGGATGGATGGATGGATATTATTCAGTAAATATATTTATGAAGGATTTTGAATTGTTGCTATTTCTAGAATATTTAAAAAATATATCATGTACCCCTTGGCATACCTTCGAGTACCCCCATTTGAGAACCACTGGTCTATAGGTCCGTAAGATATATAGATATCTAATATATTCATACATTGTTTATGTAGGCTATACGCATGTATATATAACCTAATCATATTGTTTCTTTAACTTAAAAATAGCTGACTGTTTTTTTCCACCTTCTCTAGGATTATATTCCCAGTTTTGATCTCAGACGTCTGGTCACTTATAGCATGTTAGAATATTCTATTACTCTTAAGCAAATTATGAACACGCCAAGACATATGTCCTTTATCATAGTTGTACCTATGATAAAAAAGCGCGTGAATATCAGTGGTATTCAGTGAGTTAATATGAATTAAATGCGCTGACAGTTCATTGCTCCTGCCAAATGAATTGCACTGAGTGGAGCGGATCACCACTCCAAGATGGCGGCCGCACGTCACGTCAGCGGCGACAGGCAGAAGCACTCGATGCTGCGTCTACTTATAAGATTTCTATGGTTATAACGTTAGCAGCGAGTTTACAGCCTCACTGATTTAACTACACAACAAATAAAAGTTACGTTACTCAGCCAATAAACGTTAGTTTACATTCAAAACGTACCCTTCTTTGTGCAACTTCAAATGTCGAACGAAGTTGGAAGTTGTTGCGTCTCCGTCTGTAATCTTCCAACCGCATGTTTTGCATACGGCAATTCCTGTTTTGTTGACCAAGTCGTAGTTTTAATACCCGAACGAAACACTTTATGGCATAATTTTCCTCACTTATTCTTCTGTTGTTTGAGAGCAGTTCTGCTTGGTTTTCCTGCAATTTGATTGGATGAATGCTGTGTGACGAAAACAACGTGGATGTAATTTGATTGGCTGTTGTACTGACAGGTAGCGCACACACTGTCATCGCACACATGTTGACAAACACGCGTACATAATGGAAGATACGGAGCGCTCCTGAATAACTTTTTAATCGTTGGGTTTTGGGGAAAGTAGCAAGTCATGTCAAGTCAAAAGGCTCAAGTCCAAGTCAAGTCCCAAGTCGTTGATGTTAAAGTCAAAGTCGAGTTGCAAGTCTTTTTACATTTTGTCAAGTCGAGTCTAAAGTCATCAAATTCATGACTCGAGTCTGACTCGAGTCCAAGTCATGTGACTCGAGTCCACACCTCTGTGACTTAGTAAAGAATCTCGGGATTATCTTTGACCCAACTCTCTCATTTGAGTCACACATTAAGAGTGTTACTAAAATGGCCTTCTTTCATCTCAGTAATATCGCTAAAATTTGTTCCATTTTGTCCACCGGCGACAATGAGATCATTATTCATGCATTCGTTACGTCTCAATTACTGTAACGTAATATTTTCGGGCCTCCCTATGTCTAGCATTAAAAGATTACAGTTGGTACAAAATGCGGCTGCTAGACTTTTAACAAGAACAAGAAAATTTGATCATATTTTGCCGATACTGGCTCACCTGCACTGGCTTCCTGTGCACTTAAGATGTGACTTTAAGGTTTTACTACTTACGCATAAAATACTAACTGGTCTAGCTCCATCCTATCTTGCTGATTGTATTGTACCATATTCTCCGGCAAGAAATCTGCGTTAAAAGAACTCCAGTGATTCCCAGAACCCCAAAAAAGTCTGCGGGCTTTAGAGCGTTTTCTATTCGGGCTCCAGTACTCTTGAATGCCCTACCCGGTAACAGTTCGAGATGCTATCTCGGTAAAAGCATTTAGGTCCCATCTTAAAACTCATTTGTATACTCTTCCCTTTAAATAGACCCCACTTTTAGACCCGTTGATCTGCAAGTTATTAGGTGACCACAGATTAGGCGCTAGCTGTTCAAAGTCGGGACCCGGGGCAGTGTTTCCCACAGGTCAGGCATCTATTTGTGGTGGTGTGGTCGGGCGAGGGGGGGGGTGGGGGGGAGTTTGGCAGCTACGCTACGTAGTTTTACTTGTCCTACCTAGGTTTTTTTCTGACTGTGTAGTGCTCATTGCTTATATCTTACTAAAATCCTTCCCGTTGACTATTTACAACACTACACAGTTTTTTTTATTATTATTATTATTGTTATTATCTATAATTACATTTAAATGGCATTGCATACATGTAAAATTATATGCTATTTCACATTATTTGACCAGTAGCATTCACAGCCATCTGAACAGGTCAGCTAACTGTTAAAAGCCTGATCACATTTACACTTTTGAAACAGACATGTGATTTGACCACATTGAAAAAGACTGAAAACATTTCTGGGGGTCTGGGGGACGATGGCCCCCAGCCAGGTCCTTTTGAAGAAAATATTTGAGTATTTAAAGACATGAAAACATCATTAATAGAACATACATACCACAATGATCCTAATGAATCACTGTATATGGTTCAGTTCCAACAGTATTTAATCACTAATATTTACATCTTGTGATCATTTCACATCCACAGGTGTCCCATTGATCAGTGTTATCTACAGTTTATTTACAGTATTACCACATTACTTCGGTTCACTTCTTTTAAAAAGACATATGTAGAAGTCAATATTGCCTCAAATATTTTAAAGTGCCAGGGAAGTTAAATGTTAACATTATCACAATTTCAAAAGGGTTAAAAACAATAAAAATCAGTTCCCAGTGGCTTTTTGTATTTTTTGAAGTTTTTTTCAAAATTTTATCGGTCTCGGAATATCCCTAAAAAAAGCTTTAAAGTGCTTGATTTTCGCTGTTTGCGATTCGACTATCCATTTCCCTGTGACGTCATACAGTGCTGCCAATGTAAACAAACAATTGCGAATACCACAGATATAAGATATAGCGACATTAGCTCAGATTCAGACTCGGATTTCAGCGCCTTAAGCGATTCAACAGATCACGCATGTTTTGAAACGGATGGTTGGATTATGAAAGTATTGAAGAAGAAACTGAAGCTATTGAGCAAATAGCTATTGACGCTATTCATAGCCATAGCATGGCCGAATAGCTGTGTTAGCATCGCCGGTAAAATGTGCGGACCAAATGATCAGGACTTTCGCATCTTGTGACACTGGAGCAACTTAAATCCGTCGATTTTTAAGTGTTTTTTTCGCATTAAATATGGGTGGAAGGAAACGTAATATAATTGCAAATGCATCTGCAGGTTATCCATACATATCTGTGCCATGTCTGCTTTAGCACTGCCGGTAAATAGCATGTTAGCATCAATTAGCATAGCATGTTAGCATCGATTAGCTGGCAGTCAACATCAACAAAACTCACCTTTGTGATTTCGTTGGCTTTATCGTTGCAAATGCGTCCGCAGGTTATCCATACATCTCTGTGCCATGTCTGCTTTAGTACCGCCGGTAAATAGCATGTTAGCGTCGATTAGCATAGCATGTTAGCATCGATTAGCGTAGCATTTTAGCATCGATTAGTTGGCAGTCACGCCGCGACCAAATATGTTTGATTAGCACATAAGTCAACATCAACAAAACTCACCTTTGTGATTTTGTTGACTTTATCGTTGCAAATGCATCTGCAGGTTATCTTCGGGCCAGTGGTGCAACTTGAATCCCTCCCTGTTAGTGTTGTTACACCCTCCGACAACACACCGACTAGGCATGATGTCTCCAAGGTTCCAAAAAATAGTTGAAAAAACGGAAAATAACAGAGCTGAGACCCAATGTTTATAATGTGTTGAAAATGAAAATGGCGTCTGTATACCTCTGCGACGTCAGATTCTGACGTCATCGCCTCGAGCGCGATAAACAGAAAGGCGTTTAATTCGCCAAAATTCCCCCATTTAGAGTTCGGAAATCGGTTAAAAAAATATATGGTCTTTTTTCTTCACCATCAAGGTATATATTGACGCTTACATAGGTCTGGTGATAATGTTCCCCTTTAACATCAACGCGCATAAAAACGGAAACGGAAGTGAAACTTTCAAAGTAAACGGTTTCAAAAGCAAGAGTCTTCACTAGAGAGGAAACAATAAAAATTATAATAATAGACCGTAAAATTATTGTAAAACCGTGATTGATAACACGCACAACTTTTATTGATATATAATGGGAATTGTTCTAGGTCTAAACTGACGGACCGGAGAAGCTCGCCAGCACTAGCTAGCTTAAATGCTAACACTAAAACGATACATTAACGTCTTTCTCCGATAAACAACGACATACCCGAATATGAGCAAGTATAACCACATAACTGTGTCAGCAATTAAGACATTAAACTGCGCACATTAAAGCCACATGACGCAGTAGGCCTGTGAGCTCAAGACAGAGTGATCGATCGATCAATACTGAAGCAACGACAACCGGAAGTTGATTAACATGACGTCCCCAAAACCGGACAGGACGCTCCCAGCAAACGTGTATTTCGTTGTAAAAAATAGGAACAAAAACTTTAACAAAAAAAAAACTAAAGATTTGCATATACCAAAACTCAAATAAAGATTATTTTTATTTGAGTGAAAGCGTCCTTTCTCTCGAGAACAGACATTGTTTACATTTTACACCCCCCCCCCCCCCCACCCCCCAGATTAAAAAAGACGGAATTCCGACTTTAGACGGAAAAATCACATGCCTGTTGAAATGAAGGGCCTTTAATGGCTAAAACATTAACCTGGACAACATTTTAACAGCTGTTATTCTTTTCATTGCATTCACATGCTGCAGTGGACAGTGCACAATTTAGCTTTCAGTATTAATGCAGTATCCGAAGCACCGTCTCCATGTGTGTTTATTGACAACAGGGTTATAACCTGGACACGTTGGCTCATTGGTATGGTAACAGGTGACTGTTACTGCGTGCGACTGCCCCGGTCCCGAAAATAAAAAATTAAGAAAATCTGAGTCGGTGCTGCACACTGCACAGGTTCAGACCACTTTTGAACTTGTTTGCTTAGACGTTTTACCCTCGTATTTTGATCCGGTTGGTCCGTTATTTCTTTACTTCGTCATCGTCGTCTTCTTCTTCTTCTGACCCACCAGGTGAATTAAGTGTAATTGGCGAAGTTACAATGCATAGTAGGCTACCTCCACCTACTGCACCGGAGTTGTAACTACAAGCTCCATTCACAGAGAGTCCCATTGCTTTTATGAGCGGTCGAGCGAGTCAAAAGCCGAAAAATCTATTTGTAGCGGCCGTGATTCTTTCGTGTCGGGCCGCCACAAATAAATGAATGTGTGGGAAACCCTGCGGGGTGGACCACTCATCTGTGCATCAGTTGGGAACGTCTCTGCACTGCTGACTTGTCTTCAAGGTGATCCCCTGCTGGCCCCACTATGGACTGGACTCTGACACTATTAACTAGATCCACTCGACATCCATTGCCCAGGGGTGTGCGATTCCCACATCTGCGGTCCCCTCCAAGGTTTTGTGTCCCTATGGGTTGAGTTTTTTCTTGCCCTGATGTGGGATCTGAGCAGAGGATGTCATGTTAGTTTGTACAGCCCTTTGAGACATTTGTGATTACGGACTATATAAATAAACTTTGATTGACTGATTGATTGATCTAAAGATGAAACTCTTACTGACTAACACGTTTTTTTTTAAAATGTCTTCTTGTGTTTCTTAAAGCCAGTATGTTGCCATTTGAAATTACTATGGTTTCATGTCATGTCTGTTCTTTCTTCAACATTAAACCACTGAAAAAATATCCCCCATGTCTGGTGATTCCATATTTTTTTTTTTTGCCAGAGGTGGTAGCATTGTTTAAAATGCAAACCATACCCATCTCTGGTCCCGATCTGAACTCTGCCTGGCAACAAGCGGCCACAGAAAACTGACGCGACCGCATCAAGAATCCAACAGTTCACTTTATCTATGTTGCTGCACCTGCTGGAATATATTGATGGATTAGCGTTATCTGTGCAATTCAGAACTGTGCCACTGGGAGAAAAACTGCACTGTGTGAGGGAGTACTGCAGTGTTTGTAATAAGTTTCTCACAGTAATGACCTATGGGGGGATTTAAGTGGTGTGACACCTACATAGGGTTTCTCTTTGGGAAATGTTAGCAGTTCAGTCACGCAGCGGGTGAAAGTTGAGTGGCAACTCAACATCAAGCGTATTATAACGCAATTATTCCTTTTAAAAGGGATTGCGGATCATAAATCTTATCCCTCTTTAAAGTGGAACATTATCACAATTTCAAAAGGGTTAAAAACAATAAAAATCAGTTCCCTGTGGCTTGTTGTATTTTTTGAATTTTTTTTCAAAATTTTACAGGTCCCCGAATATCCCTAAAAAAAAGCTTTAAAGTGCTTGATTTTCGCTATTTGCGATGCAAAGATCCATTTCCCTGTGGCGTCATACAGTGATGCCAATTTAAACAAACAACGGAGAATAGCACAGCAAGATATAGCGACATTAGCTCGGATTCAGACTCGGATTTCAGCGGCTTAAGCGATTCAACAGATTATGCATGTATGGAAACGGATGGTTGGAGTATGAAAGTATTGAAGAAGAAACTGAAGCTATTGAGCGAATAGCTATTGACGCTATTCATAGCCATAGCATGGCCGAATAGGTGCTTTAGCATCGCCGGTAAAATGTGCAGACCAAACGATCAGGACTTTCGCATCTTGTGACACTGGAGCAACTTAAATCCTTCGATTGGTAAGGGTTTTTTTCGCATTAAATGTGGGTGGAAGGAAACGTAATATAGTTGCAAATGCATCTGCAGGTTATCCATACATCTCTGTGCCATGTCTGCTTTAGCACCGCCGGTAAATAGCATGTTAGCATCGATTAGCGTAACATGTTAGCATCGATTAGCTGGCACTCACGCCGCGACCATATATGTCTGATTAGCACATAAGTCAACATCAACAAAACTCACCTTTGTGATTTCGTTGACTTTATCGTTGCAAATGCATCTGCAGGTTATCCATACATCTCTGTGCCATGTCTGTCATCCCCGAAAAAATGTGGAGACACTCTGGCACATTCAATGGGGGTCTGGCGGCAGACACTTTCGCAACTTCGGGCCAGTGGTGCAACTTGAATCCCTCCCTGTTAGTGTTGTTACACCCTCCGACAACACACCGACGAGGTATGATTCTCCAAAGTTCCAAAAAATTGTCGAAAAAACGGAAAATAACAGAGCTGAGACCGAATGTCTGTAATGTGTTGACGTCATCGCAAAAAGAGCGATAAATAGAAAGGCGTTTAATTCGCCAAAATTCACCCATTTAGAGTTCGGAAATCAGTTAAAAAAATATATTGTCTTTTTTCTGCACCATCAATGTATATATTGACGCTTACATAGGTCTGGTGATAATGTTCCCCTTTAAAGAAAGGAAGCAAGGGTTGTGTTTTATTGAACACATGGGCTTTTTTTTTTTTTTTCCAAGATGGCGCTGCTGTAGTGGCTGCTGTAGGCAGGAGCTCTGTGCTCTTGTGTCATCCTTTTGTGTTTCCCTCTTGTTTTCATGTGGTATTATATTTTTTTGCATTTTGGTCCGGGACCCTTTGGGACTGTGTGACAAGGGGTGGCACTTTCGTGACCTCTGTGGTGCTTTTTTTGTGGACTTCTGGATCTGCCTCCCGGGAGCCTTTTGCCCATGGAGACCAGCTGCTGGGTGTCTGCCACACCAGAGTCTGTTTGGATGTACAGGAGGAGATGCCTAGGCTAAGACCGATTTTTAAATTTTATTTTAATCTTCTATTAACCCCCCCCCCCCCCCCCACCCCCCTTGTTTACCTGTATCTCATCTTTTTTTGTAAGGGGCGCTGGAAGCCGGCAGACCCGTCAGCGATCCTGTTCTGTCTCCCTGTAATGTTTGTCTGATCTTGAATGGGATTGTGCTGAAAATTGTAATTTTCCTGCAGGAACTCTCCTGACGGAATAAATAAAGTACTATCTACAGGTAGGATAGAAAATACCCCCCTCCTACAGCTTCCAAGCGCATTCATTGCAGAAGGACAAAATATGGACTCTTGGAGCCAGCAGGCGCCGCCGACAATGGGGTGTTTCTCGTTATATAGCCTCTGGTCTAAAGCTAATGACATCCACCGCCATGTTCCCTCTTTCCTCCCACAGCTGCATCTCACTCTCTATCTCCTTTACTTTCACTTTCACTCCCCCTCCAGCATTCCTTTTGCTCCCCCGCCACACTCCGTCTTTTTGCCACCATCTGCCTCTCCTCCTCATCCCTCTGTTTGGGGGAGTTCTAGTGAAGCGAAGATGCTGTCACACTCGCCTTCTAATGACTTGCCGTGTTCTGTAAGAGCCAAAATAGCAGAAGCATTTCACTCTGCTGGGTCTTGATCTGTCAGATCTGTGAGTGACTGCTTTTATGGCTTTGATCTGGATTGATCCCATGTTGGGGGGGGGGGTTGAGACTAGAAATGATGTAACATGCTCCCTTTGGTGAGAAATTGGTTAATCTTGTTTTATGTGAAACGTGGCGGCGCCGGTTTCCCCGGGAGTTTTGAGTACATGCTTTTTGATGGCCTTCTCACTTTCAATCACCGAGGATGAGTCGATATTCATTTGGAAGCGCTGACGCTGGGGTATGTCCAATGTCCTGGCAAATAATTAATACCAATGTCCTAAGTGTCTCCCCTTTCTAGAATGAATAACTGGGAAGACAACTTGACCTCAGCTACTTTAAACTTCTTGCATCAGATATTATTTCCACACTGTTTGATTGAATGGCTCTAAAGCAGCTTCAGTAAAGTAGTTCATAAACATTTGGTAATTGGATGTTACTTTCATCTTATGTGGAGTATATTTATATAGCGCTTTTTCTCTAGTGACTCAAAGCGCTTTACATAGTGAAACCCAATGTCTAAGTTACATTTAAACCAGTGGGTGTGGGACTGGGAACAGGTGGGTAAAGTGTCTTGCCCAAGGACACAACGGCAGTGACTAGGAAGGCAGAAGTGGGGATCTAGAGTGGGCCACTCTACCAACCGAGCCATACCGCCCCACAAATGTCAATTTGTGCTGCTTACAGTATATCATAATGTCTCATCGAGACTAAGGATGCATATTATGAACCGGTATTTTTTGGAACTGGTTCCTAGGGATGTATACCAAGTACAAGTATTTTTTTTGGTACGGGCTCCTACTTAGGTTGGTCCTTGACACCCCTGGGCAGTTATTTTGACTCAGGGGCCAAACTTAGAGAAAAAATATGTCCGGGGGCCGATATTCTTGTCCATCATAAGGATTGTGAACAATAGACACAATTCCAAAAAAAGTGCAGTTCCCCTTTAATCGTAATAGAATAAATATAATGAATGAATGAAATAAGTTTATTTCGGCCATATCAACCACCAACAATTTTGTGTGATCAGTTTAAACAGTACAGATTATACTGTACATATTAACATTTGTACACATTTACACACAAATAAAAATAAAAAGAATGACCGAAAAAGGAATAGGCTGAAGCCACACAGTGGTGAACATGCCCTTTCCCAACTACTTTGGCACGTGTTGCAGCCATGAAATTTCTAAGTTAATTATTATTTGCAAAAAAAAAACATGCTTAAACATAAAATATCTTGTCTTTGTAGTGCATTCAACTGAATATGGGTTGAAAAGGAGTTGCAAATTATTTTATTCCGTTTATATTCACATCTAAAAAAATTTCCCAACTCATATGGAAACGGGGTTTGTATATTTTATAATTTTCTATTATTTCACCGTTCAAGGTTTTCTTAAACCTTAACAAGGAAGTCCATGTCTTCAACTCCTCACTGAGCTTGTTCCACCATTTAACTCCTAAAACTGAAATACATTTGTATTTTATATTTGTTCTTACTTTACCTATTTCAGAAAAACAATATCGCCCGTAAATTATAGTTTTCTCCTCTTAATTTAAATAACCCAAGAAAACAAGCTGGAAGGCTGTTGTTCTTTACTGAAAACATAATTTCCATTGCTTTGAAAAACACAATATATGAAAATTTTAGCACATCAGAACTTATAAATAATGTATTGGTATGTTCATAATAGCACGCTTTGTGCATTACTCTAATGACCCTTTTTTGAAGTTTAATTATTGGGTCTATGTTTGCTTTATAAACATTTCCCCAAACTTCAACACTATATGTTAAATATGGAAAAATAAAAGAATAACATATGCAGGCATTTCTTATTCAACATGTGTCTTACTTTATACAGAATAGCACAATATAACATTCAAATAGTTTGTTTTTGTATTGCAAAAATAATAAAGAAAAACTGACAGAAGACCAAACCAAATGAAATCCCAGTTCAGCACAGTTAAGGTGTGGAACTCACATTGAGCCAACCAACCCCATCACAGGAGGTTGCCACACACCATTGGGTTGTCTGTCACGTTGAGACTGTAATGGGAATTTTTAAAAAGGCAAGAAGCAAAAACTAAATATACCATGCATCTTAATGCAAAATGACCACGAAACGTGAACGGGAAGGAAGGACTATATGATTTTATGTGACAATAAACCCCAAAAGGAATGTGACGACCAACCTTAACTGAAAATTCTTGCTAGTATCAAGGCTTACAATTGTGTAGCAACTAGTTAACAAAACAAAACAAGCAATTTCCCTTCACACTTTTTAAGCATAACAATTGTAAACCAGTTGTGAAAACCCAAGAAGACAAACAGTAGGGAGGTAATTAATTGCAATTTGACATGAAAACCCCCAAAAAATCCCCAAAATGTATCTTCGGGCCGGTATATCTAATTTTTAGGAACACCAATACAAAACCTCACAAAAATGCCTGATTGAATGCTAAAAACATGACAGACCGCCTTAAAACAGAATGGAATTATAATTTGTTTTACTGAATGAGACATCCAGAATGTACATGAAAAAAAAGAATGTGGGATTTACAATATTAACTATGAACAATAAAACACTGAGTGACGACATTGATCGACATATTTTACAATCAAGCAAAACGCAACAAAAATGCAAAAAAGATAGCAAAATATGAACGCGAAGGGTAAAAAACAAAAACACCTACAATCTGATCCATCTGATATATCACTAAGCTTTAGAACTTTGTTGTAAAAATGTCCTTCTCCGTCTGTCCCTGACGCCTACAGTTCAGGCTGGTCGCTCTGGAAATACTCAGTGGAAACGCTCCCCACCCACACTGTTTGGTGCCTCGTCTGAGCTGCCGTGACGTAGATTACCACATTCACTAGTAGATAATCTGTCCTGGGCATGATGTTAAAGTGCATCCGGCAGGGGAGGCTCCTCTATGGGGTCTTGGGGCACTAGGAGGTTAACCCCTTTACTGCTGTTACCCCAGGTGGCCCTTGGCAAAGGCCTAGTACCTGACTGCCCCCTAACCAGGGATACGGTGAAGACCTCAACGGCGGAGCAGGCGGAAGACGGTAGATTTAAGAACCACCACAACGTGTTCTGTTCTACATGGTAGTGTGCTGGGGGCGCAGTACATCTAAGAAGGACAGCTCCAGACTTGAGAAACTGATCAGGCGGGCCGGTTTTACAATCGGAATGAAACTGGACTCACTGGTGACGGTAGCAGAGAAGAGGACTGTGGACAAACTAGTGAGCATCCTGGATGATGCCAGTCACCCTCTGGATAGTGTTATCAGTAGCCAGAGGAGCCTGTTCAGTGCTAGACTGCTTCATCCCAAGTGCAGGACTAATAGACTCAAGAACTCTTTTGTCCCACACGCCATTAGACTGTACAACTCCTCTCTGGGACGGGGGACGGGGGGTTCAATTCCCACCTAGTACCAACCTCGTCACGTCCGTTGTGTCCTGAGCAAGACACTTCACCCTTGCTCCTGATGGGTGCTGGTTGGCGCCTTGGATGTCAGCTCCCTCCATCAGTGTGTGAATGTGTGTGTGAATGGGTAAATGTGGAAATAGTGTCAAAGCGCTTTGAGTACCTTGAAGGTAGAAAAGCGCTATACAAGTACAACCATTTATCATTTATTAGGATGACAGGGGATGCAAAACATTAACAGTGCAATACGTTTTCATAACATGGTCACTACTGCCTACTTTGTCTTGTTATATTCTTATTTTACTGTTATATTGTTATTCCCATTGTTTTTATTCTTTTTGTAATATTTCTCTATTTTGTTTCCTTTTAAACCCCCATTATTTACTTTTTACTTTTTTCTTTAAATTGATCCCAACTCTGTACACTGCTACTGGAATTTTAATTTTCCTGAAGGAACTCTCCTGAAGGAATCAATAAAGTACTATCTATCTTTCTAGCTATCTATCTAGGGACGGCGTGGCGCAGTGGGAGAGTGGCCGTGCGTAACCCGAGGGTCCCTGGTTCAAATCCCACCTAGTACCAACCTCGTCACGTCCGTTGTGTCCTGAGCAAGACACTTCACCCTTGCTCCTGATGGGTGCCGGTTGGCGCCTTGCATGGCAGCTCCCTCCATCAGAGTGTGAATGGGTAAATGTGGAAGTAGTGTCAAAGCGCTTTGAGTACTTTGAAGGTAGAAAAGCGCTATACAAGTACAACCCATTTATCATTTAACTGCTGCGATGGCGGGAGAAGGCTGCAGCAGAAATGGGTCCTCAGTCGTCTTGCACTCTATGCCACTGGACCCTGACCCGATTCTGTCAAAGATCGTGTGGTGACTGTCTGTGCACCAGTCTTCCGACGTTAAAGTTTTGCACAGGCATCCCCCCTAAAGGGATTCTCCCTTGCCAGGAGGATCGTCATACTCGTTCAAGTGACCAACGATGAGTAGATAATGCAAAAGCGCAGATGCCAACCATAAAAATACTTTGTATAGTTTAAGACCCATAGTAATTTGAAAACATCACCATCCATCCATTTTCTACCGCTTATTCCCTTCAGGGTTACGGGGGGTGCTGTAGCCTATCGCAGCTACAATCATGCGGAAGGCGGTGTACACCCTGGACAAGTTGTCACCTCATCACAGTGCCAACACAGACAGACAACATTCACACTCACATTCACACACTGGGGACCATTTAGTGTTGCCAATCAACCTATCCCCAGGTGCATGTCTTTGGAAGTGGGAGGAAGCCGGAGTACCCGGAGGGAACCCACGCAGTCACGGGGAGAACATGCAAACTCCACACAGAAAGATCCCGAGCCCGGGATTAAACTCAGGACTAGTCAGGACCTTCGTATTATGAGGCAGACGCACTAACCCCTGTATCCACCGTGCTACATATCATAATGGCAGGTTCAGTTTCGATCTTAAAGATTTAAAAAACATTTTTGGGAATATCCGGCGGGCCAGATTGAAAAGATTAACGGGCCGCATGTGGACTCCGGGCTTTAATTTGCCAAGGTCTGAGAACTAACGGCACTGCTGTCAGTATTTTTTGTTCCAGCTGACCAACATTATTACGGAACTTTGTCACATTGAGTTCAGCTGCCACTGCTACACGTTAAAATCAGCTTTAAATAATGATAAATAAGGGAGCAACACCACACAAAAGTTTGAAACAACAATATTCCCTCCTCAAAGTCACGAACGCTTTGTCAGTTTCAAGGGAACACACTTTACTCATGACGAATCATGACCGTGTTTTATCAACCGTCTTTCTCGCGATCCATTAAAGGCCTACTGAAATTAGTTTTTCTTATTTAAACGGGGATATCATTGCCATGTTTTTCCTGAAAGGATTTATCGACGATAAAGTTTGCAACTTTTGGTCGCTAATAAAAAACCCTTTCCCGTACCGGAAGAAGCCGATGTGCGCGTGACGTCACGGGTGTGAGGGCTCCTCACATCCTCAAATTGTGTACAATCATGGACACCAGCAGCAAGAGCGATTCTGACCGAGAAAGCGACAATTTTCCCATTAATTTGAGGGAGGATGAAAGATTCGTGGAAGAGGATAGTGAGAGTGAAGGACTAGAAGAAAAAAAAAGACATAAAAGACAAGGGCAGTGGAAGCGATTCAGATGTTATTAGACACATTTACTAGGATCATTCTGGAAAATCCCTCATCTGCTTATTGTGTTACTAGTGTTTTAGTGAGATAATAATGTCATACCTGAAAGTCGGAGGGGTGTGGTGACCGCCAGTGTCTCTGAGTGAAGCCATGGAGGAGCCAAGAAAGTCGCAGCTGCATCTTTGACAGCAGCAGGAAGAACGACACAAGTTCCACTCATGTTTACGGTAAGAGCCGACTTATTACCACAACTTTCTCACCGAAACCTGCCGGTTGACATGTGATAGAGAAACATGTTTGCTTCACCGCTCTGTTCCATATTAAAGCTTCACAACAAACAAAGAAACACCTGCTGTGTTTGTGTTGCCACAGACGGCCGAAATACACCGCTTTCCACCAAATGCATTCTTCTTTGTAGTATCCATTATTAATTGAACAAATTGCAAAAGATTCAGCAACACAGATGTCCAGAATACTGTGTAATTATGCGATTAAATCGGACGACTTTTAGCCGTGAGTGGTGCTTGGATAAAATGTCCACTACAACCAGTAACGTCACAAGCACGCGTCAACATAAGGGTCATCATTACGCAATGTTTTCAACAGGAAACTTTGCGGGAAATTAAAAATTTCAATTTAGTAAACTAAACCGGCCCTATTGGCATGTGTTGCAATGTTAATATTTCATCATTGATATATAAACTATCAGACTGTGTGGTCGGTAGTAGTGGGTTTCAGTAGGCCTTTAATTCACAGGCCAATATTAATTCAGGAAAGATGGAGGTAATATTATAATCTATAAAGTTGCTTTAAAGCAAGATAGCATCCTCTGTGACTGACAGGTCTGTG
The DNA here is from genome assembly GCF_033978795.1 of Nerophis ophidion. Taxonomy (NCBI): domain Eukaryota; kingdom Metazoa; phylum Chordata; class Actinopteri; order Syngnathiformes; family Syngnathidae; genus Nerophis; species Nerophis ophidion. Next base: position 17,895,721 of record NC_084631.1, on the reverse strand, counting down.
GTTTCTGCCTGACGTCACGCCATTGCGCCACGTTTGCGTGTCAATAAAAGACATATTGCTTAAATGTGTTTCAGTTCCTTCTGTCTCTTGATTACAAACTGGACATTCAAGCATTACATTTGCTCACTGAGTCTTTTCATTTATTTATACACACTAGAGTTGTACAGTATACATATATATACACATATACAAAACCCAAAACCAGTGAAGTTGGCACGTTGTGTAAATCGTAAATAAAAACAGAACACAATGATTTGCAAATCCTTCC